>NW_027315893.1:0-115000 GCF_026437365.1 Eucyclogobius newberryi
CCCATTCACAAATTGTTGACTATTTCTGTCATAGCAGGAGTAAGTATGCATGATCCATGCCTTCGGCATGGGCTAGTTCACTGTACTTGCCAGGGGCGACGGGGTACCTATTCCGTTGCAACGCTGCACAGTTGCACAGTTGCAACGCTGCCTTCGGAAAGCGCTCGCGCTTTCCTACCTCATGATGTGGGTCCCTGGTCACTGACGGGTACTTTCGTTAATTTTGAGTGGGCTCCGCCCACTTTGTGTTTTTGGCCCTCTAAACAGTAATAATGTTCAATTTTTGCATTACATGCTTATATGCACGGAACATGCAAGAGATGGGGAACGTATTCGTGAGCTACTTAGCGCAAATGAGTGCTTTATATGGGGATGACGACCCGTCATCTCAATGTAAAGTGCTCGTTTAGTGCGTACTTTTGCACGGGCTTCGCCCGTTTACAACGGTAATGTTCCATTTTCCTACTACTAATTAGTATGCACGGGGCGTGCATGAGTGGAGGAGTGCGTTAGTGAGTGTTTGGAAGTGGGCGAGCGCTTCGCGCTCGATTTCGTGGGCACTACGTGCGCACTTTCGCAGCCGTGCTTCGCACGGCCTTACGAGATTAATAGGCCTCTCGCCAGCTTGTGGCGCTCGGGCCTAATAATAAGAAGCCCAAACCTTTCAGATGTTTGTTCAGATCGACAGCATTTGCAAGTGAAAAATAATGTTCTATTCCCATTTAATTTCAGCCATTGTAATTGAATAATTGCAATACTAATGTATAATTGCATCACATCTAGACTTCTCACACATCAGCCCTGCTTTAGCTTCCCTCCTCTGGCTCCCGGGACGTTTTGGAATTCATTTAAAGGTTTTACTGATCACGTTTAAAGGTCGTTTAGGTCTGAACTTTTAACCCCCTTGAGCCAAGCATTTAACTTGTGACTAAAGTGACTCATTTTAATGCAAGGTGGTAGGGTTATAACTCAACCTGGGATTAAAAAGACCATTTAAATTTCCATCAAATAAAATAAAATAAAATTAATAATAGGTTATATATGATTAATAATAATAATATTTAATAAATCACGCCCCTGAAATCTATTTGAGTGTTTATTGGTATTCACTGTCTCCCCTACATCAAATTCATGGAGAAATGACATATTACATCAATTTAAGTGACGCTTGTCTCATTAATCCTGTTTCTGTCAAAAAACACTTTATTTAAATGTTACCCAGATTGTGATGTCAACTGTAGAAATCTGGAAGTCTGTTTTTAAGTCCATAAATCATTTGTTTATGTGCTTGCATTAGCATACATCACTAAATAAAAAAAATGTCAGGGTAATTCCCACTCTTGCAATCCAAATATGTGTTTTCCATACTTCTAGTTCTAAAACGTGAGATGCCAAAGTGAAGGTGCTTGAAAGTTGTCACTAAATGCCAATAACGATACAAATACTGCAGAATATGTGTCTTTTAAAGCAGAGTTGTATGTGTCCTTACCTCGTCTCAGCAGGTGGCCGTGCTGAGAGAGCAGATCTTTCCTCACTCTGCTCATGTACCTCTTACACCGCGACAGCACTGACTCTACAGCCGGCTCTTCTGGGGTCAGACAGAGGTCAAATGCATTTACACCATGGTCATGAGGCCGTTATTGCTGTAAATTAGTCCACAGCAGATCCACGCGTTAGGAGTTAAAGGGAGAACTCTGCAGTGCTTTGGTTTCACACATTAGTGGACCACAGAGATGTCAGAAGATTGGAGTATTTCAAGAAACAAACTATATTCTTCATTCTCAGATTAATCCACATCCCTGTTATTTTGGATTCTGATCTTGTCACAACCAGCCACATGTTGCAGCTAAATCAACTGTCATGCCCATGGGACACAGAGTGAGTATCAAACCAGCAAGCCACCTGATATAGGCAAACACATTTGAACTATATGTGCATACAAATGTAGTAACACTTTGTATTGGATTACACTTGGTATATTAAACGGTCTTGAACGCAAATACATTTAACTCAATCCTTCAACTGAAGGATTGAGTTAAATGTATATTATACTTTTCACAACACTCAAATTCCTTTATTTTCATATAGGATTCGACTTGACTGAGCTGTAGATATAAATTGATCAGAACTGTGCATGCGACAAAGAAGCGCTGAGCAACAGTAGGCCAAAAAAGTATTAAAAGTGAATAATACGGCAAAATATCCACTAATCCGTGGGCTAAGGTGTCCCTGTGGAAACTCGTGAGAACATTCCATCGTGGCAGCGCTAATATAGTACATTTATTTACAATGCAATTGAAACGTGCTGTTCCAAAGCTATTCACTAGGCCCACATATACCGTTACACCCCTAAGTCACTGGGATAGGCTCCAGACACACGACCCCTGACGGGAACAAGCGGGAGAAAATGAATGAACTTAGCTCCAATTAAAGAGATTTGTGGCCTTCTGTGAAACAAAACCCTGGTTGTTTGTTTTGTCTTGATTTGATATTTTAATAATTAAATAACAGACGAATAGTTGACAGTCGCTAAAACAGCCCTTTGGAGATAACTTGTGCCTTTAGAATGCAGCGTTTCTGTTAATAAAGAATGTAATGGTCAATAACATACTGTCAGGTGTAACTGTGAACCCGGCAGGTGTATCTTGGCGACAGGGCCCTCCTCAGTTATGGTCCCACACCTGAGCAGCGGCATAGTTTTGTTTTGCACTGGTGTGAGACTTAAACCGAAGGGGACATTTCCACTCAGTTCTTCTTCCCAGGCTCCACCCCCTCCTAGTTTGTGAGTTATTTTCTCCTTGTGCACGGGAGGCAGGCTCAACTAAAAATATCCAACGGCAATTTTTTTTTTTTTGGACCTACATGTAATAGTGATTATATTTGCAATTTAGATTTTAATTGTAGAACTCTCTCGAATTTCCCATTTTAAACCTGTCCAGGATCATAATCTTTTGAAAGAAGACCCCGCAGAACCTGCAATAAACACTATATTATTGCAATTTGAGCAAACTGCCTTTTTCATCCAGGTCACAGTTGTATGTAGACACTTGCACGCTCTCTGGTGGTGCAATTGTGTATTACAAGCATATTTTTACTATTAGGCGAGGCAAATGAAACACATTCGATGATTATTTCAAGTCTAGAAGTCAAATGGTTAATGGATTTTAAGGATTTTTTGGCCCATTGACTTTATTTTGACAAGATAATACAGCATGAAATTAGGATGAGACTGATTCAAACCCACAACATTGTCTTGCCCCAGTTGGCAGGCACGTATGCTATCCACTGGACTTGAGCAGCAGTCAGGTAGTGCTTAAACATTTACGTTCAAATATTGTCAACATGTTTCATTTTAAAATTTAACTTTTAGATGTATACAGTATTCTCTTTTCAATAAAAGTGACTACTTGTACATAAACTCTTGTTTTTGGCATGTTCTGTAGATAGAACTTTATCATTTTAAATAAATATCACATTTTTGTAAATAATGTGATAAAATAAATAAATAAACAAAATAATGCATTTTTAAGTAGGTCCAATGGGAACAATTGTGCACGCTTAATTCAACCATTATATCTATTACAGTTACTTGTTTTGGACTCAAGCAGATTTGTTGGAGAAAAAACAATCCTGTAAGATAAATAGTAAGACGCTGAGCTTATAATAATGTTTTTAGTGTTGTTCCCTTGACAAAAATCAGGGGCGTCCAGCGCAATTTGCCGTTGCGGTCTGAACGCAGCATTAGAGAAAATAGGTGTTTTGTAACAAGTATGTGCACAGTTACTTCAATGTAATATTACTCAAGATTTACAATATAAAGTCAATTCATTGGAAGGATAAAACATAAAATAAAGCACGTTTGATATTTTTAAATGGTACTTTCACCCTCTCGCTCCCCATTTCACGCTACAACTGTCCTGTCAAATAACACCTTTGGGGAGGAAAAATCTTCAAAACTGAATCGATATTGGAGCAACTGTTTAAAGTGCTCAAGACTGCTGCTGCCGAGCTCTTTAACCAGTGCTAGTGTGAAAACATCCTTACTCTCAGTGAAGTCTCAGTGGTCAGGTGTAAAATATAGAGATTGCTTCTAAAGTAAAACCCTCTTAGCCTGTATGATATATGATCTTTAAATAAAAGTGCATGATTTAAGGGCAACATTTCATTTTAGTTGAATGTACTGGAAGGTTCTTTATGTTCTATAATGACCAGTACAGCAGTATGCTCTTCCCCGAAGGCATCATCTCCAGCCCACATAAGCACTGGGGGGCCCCGGGGTCAGGATAAATGAGCTAAATGTGGAGCAGGTTTACGGAGTGGGAGGAGGAATGGAACAGCCTCCGATATGAACAAAAACATTAGAATAACTCCAATATGTGATAGTAATGTCAGAGGGGGGAGACTCGAGTCACATGACTTGACACTTACTTGACTAAGGGCCCTCAAAGACTTGACTTAGGACTTGCCCTTTCTGACTTGATAATTATATTTCTAAAGAAATATAATGCGGTAAATGCATTTGTGTTAACATGAGCCATGTGCTCTTATACTTTGCGCTTCAAATGCCTTCAGGGGAGGACGAGGTGAATGTGTGTATCTTTGCATGGAACATAACCAGGCCTGGACGGCCCATCTGGGGCACCGGGCCGGGCCATGGCAAAGCCGACAGGCCAGTGCGGGACGCAGAAGCGCCGGCCCCTGCACCATGAGGCAGCTGCAGGAATGAGCCTGGTCAATAACAGGGAGTGCTCGCAGAAAAAGACATTTGTTTTCATTCAGGACCATCAAAGAGTTTCCGTTACGTATTTCTGATGTAATCTCAGCAAAAGAGCAAAGGCTACTGTCCTCTAAAGTTACACCAAACAGCTGCTCAAAGGTCCTGATTCAAGTGTGTGAATGTGGATGTGATGTTTTAGGCCTTAACTTTGGCGCTATCGAATGTAATACTTTTTAATGATTTCATGATGGTGCAGATGGATCAGTTAGGAGCACATATAAATAAACTGTGGAGGTAACGGGTCAATATCTGATGAAGTGTTCCAGTGTGGAGCTTCTGATTCTGAAGAGGAAGCTGTAGCCAAGATCCATCCACCTGGTCCAAGTCAATGTCAAAGCATCAAGAAAACAACATGCTAATGAGTGTCCATTTATGTCCAGTGAGTTTGAGACTATTTTCATTTCAGACATGATTAAATAATCTATCTACAGCGACATCGATTACTGTATGAGCTGTGGCCTCTGTGAATCATCATTTTACATCACACAATATTGATCTAAAATGACTTAAAAGACATTAGTTCTTTAAACATGTTCTCGTACATTTGGTTTTGCGTCACATTTTTGGAGCTTAAATAATGTATCTGGTAGAAGCATACGTTACTCTATATCTGTGAGGCAATCTCCCATCAGGATTTGTGTTAGAACTCCATCTACTGGCAGCAGAGGGAATTACAAAGGGGAGCTAACAAACCTATCTTGCCCCGAGATGCAATGAACGTGATTTGAGGCGGAAATCCTCAAAGTCCGCTGATGATTCATGAACTTAAAAGCAGCACAAATCTCCCAGCTCTCCCAGCTCTACCTGTGTATGACATCATATACATGAAAACTGGAGCACTAATTTCCATCTGGCCATTGACCAAGCGATGAGGTAGATTCAACCATTTTTTTAGGTAATCAGATTAAAGAGAATGGACCATGTGTATCCTTAAATACATTACACAGTGACAGGAAATGCTTTATAAAGGATGTACGGTGCACTCAGCCTCCAGCCCTGTCCCTCTAAATACATATACAACCCTACACTAGCTACGCACGCACTTGAGCCTACACGCTCAATGTTCTATTACACTGCTGGTTTCATACAGTATATAGCACTTTGCTGTATTAAACAGGAAAGTTTAAGCGTGAGATGGGGATGAGAGAGAGGGGAGGACATGCAGTACATTGTCGGAGTCAGGACTCACAACTGTGGCCGGCAGTGTTGTGGTGATAAGAAGGGCCCGGCCAATTGGAGCCTCACAAGCCATCGGCCGAAAATATTGCCAATTTGTGCCGATATTTTGGATAGGTGTACTCAACTGGCCCATCACCTCGTGTTCTTAGGGGGAAGCAGAAACTGATGACTCGAAGGCGGATTCGGCCATCACTGAGGTCACTGAGGGGTGAATGAGATCTGTCATGGGAGTCTAAAACCTCTGGATGTTGTGGGACTGTCTTGGCTGACACATCTGCAACATCTGTCTGGAACAGTGCCTCTGGATTGGCGGACTAGGGTGGTGGGCCCTCCGTTTAAGAAGGACGACCGGAGAATGTTTTTCAATTAAAGGGGATGTCGGTGTAATCCCTCATTCGTCCAGGCGTGTTCCATAGTAGAAAAAGCTTCAGCTGTAGTCATCTGGACTCAGTTTGAAAAAATAGACGTTTCGACTCTCATCCAAGAGTCATTGTCAATAACAGAATTTAGGTCGAGAACTCCGATATTAATACTGTTCTGTGGTAAGACCCACCCATTGGGAGGAGCCTTCCTGAAGTAGAAAGAGTTGTTTGTTTCAACAGAAACTCCCCCTTGTATCTACCGAGCTAGCCTATTCAGAATCTTAATGGGCTATTAGAATCCTCTTTGTCTTTGTGAGACCCTGGCTCAACCACCCTGAGTACCTGATTAGCATCTGAATTCCCTGGTCCTTTACCTTTCCAGGGGTTCAGAATCCCATTATAAATAACAGGAAGATGAAACCTAAGCCCTCCATTTCTGTTTAAAGAAGGTCTTTCTTTTTTAACAAAAATAGCTTCCTTGACTCCTCTTTCAAACCATCTTTTCTCCCTGCTTAAAACCTTCACCTCACCGTCTTCAAACGAGTGATTAGAGGCTTCAAGATGGAGATGCACGGCGCTCTGTGGACCTGAACTAGTATTTCTTCTGTGCTGATAGAGCCTCTTGTGTAGAGGCTGTTTTGTCTCACCTATGTAACGTTCTTTACAACTTTCTTCACTGCATTGGATCGAATAAACTACATTGCTCTGTTTTTGAGTCGGCAACTTGTCCTTTGGGTGAACCAGTTTTTGTCTTAAAGTGTTTCCTGGTTTAAAATAAACAGGGACTTCGTGTTGTCTAAAAATTCTCTGCAGTTTTTCCGACAGGCCAGACACATAAGGGATAGAAACACCCTTCCTTCTCTGTTCAGTTTCCCTTTTGTCCTGCTTCTTGGTTCTCTTCACTCTGTTGAGGGCCCAAGCGGGGTAACCACAGGCTGAGAGGGCATTTCGGACATGTTTTTCCTCTTTCTTCTTGCCCTCTGAGCTGGTGGGCACACCTTGAGCTCTGTGTTGTAAGGTTCGGATCACACCCAGCTTGTGCTGTAGTGGGTGGTTGGAACCAAAGAGCAGATACTGGTCCGTGTGTGTAGGTTTCCTATATACTTCTATTTGGAGTTTCCCGTCCTCTCCTCTGATTGTGGAACAATCAAGAAAGGCCAAGCGATTCTCCTTAGCGTCTTCTCTTGTAAACCTGATATGTGGGTCCACAGCATTGATGTGATCAGAGAAGGTTTCCAGCTCTTGTTTCTTGATTGTTACAAAAGTATCATCGACATAGCGGAGCCACAGTTTTGGGGCTATGCCTGAGAATGAGGACAGTGCCTTCTTCTCAAAGTGCTCCATGTACAGGTTGGCCACTATGGGAGAGACGGGCGAGCCCATGGCACAGCCATGAATCTGTCTGTAAAATTGTCCCCGGAATTGAAAGTAAGTGGTGTTCAGACAGATGTCCAACAGTTTACATATGTGTTCAGGTGTCAGTTTGGTCCTTTCCTGTAGGGTGGTGTCTTCCTGCAGTCTGATCCTCACCGCTGCTACTGCATCAGAGGTCGGGATGCAGGTGAACAGGGACACAACATCATATGAAACCATGAGGTCATCTGGGTCCAGTTGGAGATGTTTCACTTTATCCACAAAGTTGTGCGTATTTTCCACATGATGTTCCGAATTCCCCACCAGCGGAGCCAATATAGTTGTTAAATGCTTGGCCACATTGTAGGTGATGGAATCTGTGCTGCACACTATGGGTCTGAGAGGAACCTCCTTTTTGTGTATTTTTGGAAGGCCATAAATGCAGGGCATGGCTTCACCAGGATACAGTCTGTAATACAGAGGCCGGTCTATCGCTTCCTCTTTTTCCAGCCTTTGTAAACAGTCTATCACTTTCTTCTTGTAGCCACTGGTCGGATCTCTTTTCAAGCGTTCGTATGTGGTCGTGTCCTCGAGGAGGGTGTGGACTTTGGCTTCGTAATCAGCTGCGTTGAGAATCACAGTGCAACGTCCCTTGTCTGCTGGGAGGATGTTGATGCTATGATCTTTTTCCAGTGCTGAAAGTGCTTTTCTCTCTTCAGATGTGATATTTGAAGGAGGTGGTTTGGCACTCTTCAGAGTCGCTGTGACACGTAACCTCAGGTCTGCAGCCTCCGATTCAGTCATTTTGTTGTTTCTAATTGCAGTTTCAGTGGCTGTGATGTAGTCCTCTGTAGGGATGTGTTTAGAGGTGACAGAAAAGTTGAGCCCTTTAGAGAGCACCTCCTTTTCTGCCTGTGTCAGAACACGATCTGATAGGTTCTTAATCCAATTGTTTTTGCTGGTCGCTAATTTGTCTGTCTCAGTCCTAATGTCTAGCTCGACCTCACCTGCATTCTTTTTGTTCAAAAGAATGTTGAACTTCTTGATTTGGCGTTCTTTGCTCTTCCTGTGCTGTGCTGTGGATTTGAAATACTTTAAAGACGTGACATAATGACACTGTTATGATTATTTCTCTCACACCCACACAACAAATACACAAGACAAGCATCAGATGACCCTTCTCACCCTGGACATGGACTATTTGAGCCACTACCCTCAGGCAGAAGGCCACTCCCCTCAGGCAGAAGGCCACTCCCCTCAGGCAGAAGGCCACTCCCCTCAGGCAGGAGGCCACGCCCCTCAGGCAGAAGGCCACTCCCCTCAGGCAGAAGGCCACTCCCCTCAGGCAGGAGGCCACGCCCCTCAGGCAGGAGGTCCATTTGTTCTGTTCCTGTTACGTATATGTAAGATTTAAATAACTTATTCTACACATTTTATGATTGTATTTAATCTTATTTTAGCTTCTTTTTTATTCTAGTTTGTGAATTGTTCCCTGACAATGGCAATAAAACAGATTCTGATTTGCGTATGCTCTTTTTACAGTGAAAATGAAACAAAAAGCAGAAAAGTGTTCATTCTGCAGTGTGAGCTGGAGCTAAAGAGAGCTACAATGTTGGTTTCATCTGCACTATTTCTACAGTTGAATTCATTTGTTTATGTATCAACCTTCATTTGACCAGGAAAAAGACATTTAGATCGAGACCTCTTTTTTAAGGGTGAAATATATAGCAACACACAATTCATGAAACCATTAGACACATTAAATCTTCATTTAAAAGCGCAGAAATTTTTTGTAGGATTCTCATTCAGGCATGGTACCTGATTTTTACATTGTTTAAACGTGAAAAGCACATCTAGTTCATGTAAAATGTACAGATGCAAGTGATAAAGTAAAATCTGTTTAGCCCCAGCACAGATATTGTCAACACATCTATTCAAATGAAAATGAGACCACTGCACTTTCTCTTCATCTAATTATAGAGCGTTTTATTCTCTCAGAAGCAGGAAGTGCGCCGTTAGCATGCTAATGTTTGTTAGCTTTACCCGGGACGGCAGAACTTGCTCTGGGCCAAGAGACTCTTGGTGATAAAAGAGTTTAAAAGAGTTCTGTTTTTTGCATTTTTAGACTCAGATGCAGCGCCTTTACGTTTAAGGAGCCTGGCGGAGTCAAATCGTAAGTGTTATAATTTTCTGATCATCGCTTTCGATACAACGTTACAACAGCATCAGAACAACCAACCAACAAAACAAATAATCCCTTACAACAAACGCTCCTGCACACGGTGAGAGTGCAGCCGGTCTTAAACCGCTCTGTGTCAAGTCTCTTGTCTGCTTGTTTCCATGGAGATGGATAAGTATAATATCATATGACCTGACTACCAATAGTCTAATATTTGAGTTAATATGATTCATTTTGCAGTTTTTTAATGGGTTTTCAGGGAATATTCAGTTTTAAGACAGAATTGATATTTTACAAAGTGATGTATCACTCTTGACAGGCCGACTTACATTTTAGGAAAAGCAATATCAATAGCACCAGACGCTCCACCAGAAAAGTTCAAGTGTACGTGATAAAGGGTCTGTTTATTCAGAACGTGTCTCAAAAGTGGTGCTTCTCATCTCTGTGGATTGTTTCCCATCAGTTTGGTTTTTATTACTCTATCAATAATATTTTAAACAAGTCAAACTCTATGAAAATGGCTGTGAATCGAAAGGGCATTTATAAGGATTGTTGTCACTTTACAAGAAGACGATTCATATTTTGTATTGACTTTTCTGAAGCAGCAAAAAAGTTCTACACAGACACAAAGCTGAAAGGATGCGTTGTTGATTTGTTGGTGCAGATAAACATTGAACCTTTAACACGACTCCATAGGGCTGTAAAGGTACGCTGCGGTCATCATTTAGTTCAGTTTCACTATTGGGATGCATCAGTACAGTATATTTCAGTATGTTTTCTGTACAGAAAAATGTAAGAAATAAGCTGCTAAATGTATTTATCTCATTGTAAAATATATCAATTTGGCTAAAATTGATTTAGCCAGAGCGTAAAACAAGATTCAAAGATAGTCATCTGGACAAACATTTTAAAAAGTTTTAAAGACATTCCATCCAAAAGTAATTTTCAATCTAAGGAGCTGGTCTAAGAAACTGGATTTCATCCAGCTCTGATCTAAGCCCCGCCCTCAGGGAGGAGTATCCCTTGAAACTCAAACAAATACTATGGACATGGTGCACATGTGGACCACACCAACTCTGCTGAACTGAAACAATCCACGTACCATTACACCCCTATTCACTTACATCATGTTGGAATACAGATTTGTATTTTCCTTTTTAAAGATTATGTTGTATAAAATTGCATTTACTGAAGAATAATTGTTCACAAAATATAAATGATGTCCTCTTGATTCTCAGCCATTTATATATCATCATGAAAAAGCTGGATATTGGCGCTGGATTCAATTTTCACACTTTTTTTTCACACTTTTCACAGTTCCTAGCACCACCAGATGAGAACCAGAACCTCAGGACATGGGGACTGACAAAGGCCTTCTACATTAGTACCTACTTAGCTCGACTCGACTCAGCCCTGCTTTAGTGCATTTCCCTTTGGTGCTACATCAGACCAGGTTCATGTTTAGTTCCCTCGTGAACCCAGCAGAGCCTCAACGTGACATCGACAGAGCGTCAGCAGCTGATTGGATAAAAGTGTTTCTCATGAGTGACTCCAGCAGCAGCAGGAAACACGGCTCTGAACACGCTGTGCACTGCACGAGTTTAGAGTCTTTAAGGACTTTTAAACATTACACATAAAATACAGATCACAGGCACGAAGAGGCTCTTAGAAGATTCATATGGGAATAAAAACCAAACAATGCTGCTGAATCAGCTTTATTGCTGCTGTAGCAGTAACGCTGATGTTTTATAGTTACTATATCATGTAGCAGTTTTAGTGTTTGGTGTCTTTTTGGAATCACAAATCATTTGCATGTCCAGTTTGACACTTCACCACTGAGCGCACCAGTTGTAATGGAAATGCCTCCAGGGTCGAGCGCAGGGCCGAGCGCAGGGGCCGAGAGCAAGGGCCGAGAGCAGGGGCCGAGAGCAGGGACCGAGAGCAGGGCCGAGAGCAGGGGCGGGGGCACTGAAAGTACTAATGGAAAAACAGCGTTATATTCTTACCTCCCAGCAGCTTGGCCTGACAGTTGAGGAAGTCGGGCTTGCGGGCGGAGCAGTAGCGCTGGCAGGTGTGGTGCAGGATCTGGATGAATGTGCACTTCTCTCCAGAGGAACCGGCAACCCACTGGTCAAATGCTGTGTCGAACATCAGGTCAAACTCCGGACAGTCCTGAGTAAAAGGGTTGTGTAAAGTCATGTGTGTTTGGGAGCAGTGTGTACATGACCTCTGTGTCCCAGGTGCCAGATACACATGTTCAAATATAGCTTTTACTGATAATAATTGTTGCTGCAATTGTGTGTTATTATAATTATAATTAAACGTTTATTTATTTATTTACTTGGGAATATTTGATTATTTTTCACTGAAACTGCCCTCGGTTTTTACATGTTTGTTTTCCTCTTCCTTTTTCAGTGGCTCAAACACCTTCAATGCTCACGGTTATCTTCATGGAGTTTCCAGGTGACTATTTTTTCAAGTTGGTTATCATAGATGTGTCGTAGAAAACGTGATTTCAACTTTTTTGAAGTGGTTGTTCATCTTTACAGCCGACTTTCAGCTCTGCCTCTGTTGCAGCCGTCCACTCACGACGAGACACAGGTAAACACAAACGTGCCGAGTGTTTCCTTTGTGTTTAAACCTGTGCTTTGTCCACTCTCTGATCCGATTGGTCACTACCTAAAGCCCAGCCCGCCAATCATGAATCCGAGCTAGTTCGGCCTCTGCAGCTCAGTGAGGCTGGAACTGTGGAGGAGAAGGATCTGAACATGAGCCGTGGCCTGAACGCAAAGTGAGAAGGACGAACACGTGTCTCTGCAGCTAAAGGCTCTGGACACAGGCTCAGGACACAGGCTCAGGACACAGGCTCTGGACACAGGCTCTGGACACAGGCTCAGGACACAGGCTCAGGACACAGGCTCTGGACACAGGCTCTGGACACAGGCTCAGGACACAGGCTCAGGACACAGGCTCAGGACACAGGCTCTGGACACAGGCTCTGGACACAGGCTCAGGACACAGGCTCAGGACACAGGCTCTGGACACAGGCTCTGGACACAGGCTCAGGACACAGGCTCAGGACACAGGCTCTGGACACAGGCTCTGGACACAGGCTCAGGACACAGGCTCTGGACAGGCTCAGGACACAGGCTCAAGACACAGGCTCAGGACACAGGCTCTGGACACAGGCTCAAGACACAGGCTCAGGCTCAGGACACAGGCTCAGGACACAGGCTCAGGACACAGGCTCTGGACACAGGCTCTGGACACAGGCTCTGGACACAGGCTCTGGACACAGGCTCAAGACACAGGCTCAGGCTCAGGACACAGGCTCAGGACACAGGCTCAGGACACAGGCTCAAGACACAGGCTCTGGACACAGGCTCAGGACACAGGCTCAGGACACAGGCTCTGGACACAGGCTCAGGACACAGGCTCAGGAAACAGGCTCTGGACACAGGCTCAAGACACAGGCTCTGGACACAGGCTCAGGGCTCAGGCTCAGGACACAGGCTCAGGACACAGGCTCAGGACACAGGCTCTGGACACAGGCTCAGGACACAGGCTCAGGACACAGGCTCTGGACACAGGCTCAGGACACAGGCTCAGGACACAGGCTCAGGACACAGGCTCAGGACACAGGCTCTGGACACAGGCTCAGGACACAGGCTCAGGACACAGGCTCTGGACACAGGCTCAGGACACAGGCTCAGGACACAGGCTCTGGACACAGGCTCAGGACACAGGCTCAGGACACAGGCTCTGGACACAGGCTCAGGACACAGGCTCTGGACACAGGCTCTGGACACAGGCTCTGGACACAGGCTCAGGACACAGGCTCTGGACACAGGCTCTGGACACAGGCTCAGGACACAGGCTCTGGACACAGGCTCAGGACACAGGCTCAGGACACAGGCTCAGGCTCAGGACACAGGCTCAGGACACAGGCTCTGGACACAGGCTCAGGACACAGGCTCTGGACACAGGCTCAGGACACAGGCTCTGGACACAGGCTCTGGACACAGGCTCTGGACACAGGCTCTGGACACAGGTTCAGGACACAGGCTCTGGACACAGGCTCAGGACACAGGCTCTGGACACAGGCTCTGGACACAGGCTCAGGCTCAGGACACAGGCTCAGGACACAGGCTCAGGACACAGGCTCTGGACACAGGCTCTGGACACAGGCTCAGGACACAGGCTCTGGACAGGCTCAGGACACAGGCTCAGGACACAGGCTCTGGACACAGGCTCAGGACACAGGCTCTGGACACAGGCTCAAGACACAGGCTCAGGCTCAGGACACAGGCTCAGGACACAGGCTCAGGACACAGGCTCTGGACACAGGCTCTGGACACAGGCTCTGGACACAGGCTCTGGACACAGGCTCAAGACACAGGCTCAGGCTCAGGACACAGGCTCAGGACACAGGCTCAGGACACAGGCTCAAGACACAGGCTCTGGACACAGGCTCAGGACACAGGCTCAGGACACAGGCTCTGGACACAGGCTCAGGACACAGGCTCAGGACACAGGCTCTGGACACAGGCTCAAGACACAGGCTCTGGACACAGGCTCAGGACACAGGCTCAGGCTCAGGACACAGGCTCAGGACACAGGCTCAGGACACAGGCTCTGGACACAGGCTCAGGACACAGGCTCAGGACACAGGCTCTGGACACAGGCTCAGGACACAGGCTCAGGACACAGGCTCAGGACACAGGCTCAGGACACAGGCTCTGGACACAGGCTCAGGACACAGGCTCAGGACACAGGCTCTGGACACAGGCTCAGGACACAGGCTCAGGACACAGGCTCTGGACACAGGCTCAGGATACAGGCTCAGGACACAGGCTCTGGACACAGGCTCAGGACACAGGCTCTGGACACAGGCTCTGGACACAGGCTCTGGACACAGGCTCAGGACACAGGCTCAGGACACAGGCTCTGGACACAGGCTCTGGACACAGGCTCAGGACACAGGCTCTGGACACAGGCTCAGGACACAGGCTCTGGACACAGGCTCAGGACACAGGCTCTGGACACAGGCTCTGGACACAGGCTCTGGACACAGGCTCTGGACACAGGTTCAGGACACAGGCTCTGGACACAGGCTCAGGACACAGGCTCTGGACACAGGCTCTGGACACAGGCTCAGGCTCAGGACACAGGCTCAGGACACAGGCTCAGGACACAGGCTCTGGACACAGGCTCTGGACACAGGCTCTGGACACAGGCTCAGGACACAGGCTCAGGCTCTGGACACAGGCTCTGGACACAGGCTCAGGACACAGGCTCAGGACACAGGCTCTGGACACAGGCTCTGGACACAGGCTCTGGACACAGGCTCTGGACACAGGCTCAGGACACAGGCTCTGGACACAGGCTCTGGACACAGGCTCAGGACACAGGCTCTGGACACAGGCTCAGGACACAGGCTCAGGACACAGGCTCTGGACACAGGCTCTGGACACAGGCTCAGGACACAGGCTCTGGACACAGGCTCAGGACACAGGCTTAGGCTCAGGCTCAGGACACAGGCTCAGGCTCAGGACACAGGCTCAGGACACAGGCTCTGGACACAGGCTCTGGACACAGGCTCAGGACACAGGCTCTGGACACAGGCTCTGGACACAGGCTCAGGACACAGGCTCAGGACACAGGCTCTGGACACAGGCTCTGGACACAGGCTCAGGACACAGGCTCTGGACACAGGCTCTGGACACAGGCTCTGGACACAAGCTGAGGCTCTGGACACAGGCTCAGGACACAGGCTCTGGAGGACACAGGCTCTGGACACAGGCTCTGGACACAGGCTCAGGACACAGGCTCTGGACACAGGCTCTGGACACAGGCTCTGGACACAGGCTTTGGACACAGGCTCTGGACACAGGCTCAGGACACAGGCTCTGGACACAGGCTCTGGACACAGGCTCTGGACACAGGCTCAGGACACAGGCTCAGGACACAGGCTCTGGACACAGGCTCTGGACACAGGCTCAGGACACAGGCTCTGGACACAGGCTCTGGACACAGGCTCTGGACACAAGCTGAGGCTCTGGACACAGGCTCAGGACACAGGCTCTGGAGGACACAGGCTCTGGACACAGGCTCTGGACACAGGCTCAGGACACAGGCTCTGGACACAGGCTCTGGACACAGGCTCTGGACACAGGCTCTGGACACAGGCTTTGGACACAGGCTCTGGACACAGGCTCAGGACACAGGCTCTGGACACAGGCTTTGGACACAGGCTCAGGACACAGGCTCTGGACACAGGCTCTGGACACAAGCTCAGGCTCTGGACACAGGCTCTGGACACAGGCTCAGGACACAGGCTCAGGACACAGGCTCTGGACACAGGCTCTGGACACAGGCTCAAGACACAGGCTCAGGACACAGGCTCAGGCTCTGGACACAGGCTCTGGACACAGGCTCTGGACACAGGCTCAGGACACAGGCTCAAGCTCTGGACACAGGCTCGGGACACAGGCTCTGGACACAGGCTTTGGACACAGGCTCAGGACACAGGCTCAGGCTCTGGACACAGGCTCAGGACACAGGCTCAAGCTCTGGACACAGGCTCAGGACACAGGCTCTGGACACAGGCTTTGGACACAGGCTCAGGACACAGGCTCAGGCTCTGGACACAGGCTCAGGCTCTGGACACAGGCTCAGGACACAGGCTCAGGACACAGGCTCTGGACACAGGCTCAGGATACAGGCTCAGGACACAGGCTCTGGACACAGGCTCAGGACACAGGCTCAGGACACAGGCTCTGGACACAGGCTCAGGACACAGGCTCAGGACACAGGCTCAGGACACAGGCTCAGGACACAGGCTCTGGACACAGGCTCAGGACACAGGCTCAGGACACAGGCTCTGGACACAGGCTCAGGACACAGGCTCAGGACACAGGCTCTGGACACAGGCTCAGGATACAGGCTCAGGACACAGGCTCTGGACACAGGCTCAGGACACAGGCTCTGGACACAGGCTCTGGACACAGGCTCTGGACACAGGCTCAGGACACAGGCTCAGGACACAGGCTCTGGACACAGGCTCTGGACACAGGCTCAGGACACAGGCTCTGGACACAGGCTCAGGACACAGGCTCTGGACACAGGCTCAGGACACAGGCTCTGGACACAGGCTCTGGACACAGGCTCTGGACACAGGCTCTGGACACAGGTTCAGGACACAGGCTCTGGACACAGGCTCAGGACACAGGCTCTGGACACAGGCTCTGGACACAGGCTCAGGCTCAGGACACAGGCTCAGGACACAGGCTCAGGACACAGGCTCTGGACACAGGCTCTGGACACAGGCTCTGGACACAGGCTCAGGACACAGGCTCAGGCTCTGGACACAGGCTCTGGACACAGGCTCAGGACACAGGCTCAGGACACAGGCTCTGGACACAGGCTCTGGACACAGGCTCTGGACACAGGCTCTGGACACAGGCTCAGGACACAGGCTCTGGACACAGGCTCTGGACACAGGCTCAGGACACAGGCTCTGGACACAGGCTCAGGACACAGGCTCAGGACACAGGCTCTGGACACAGGCTCTGGACACAGGCTCAGGACACAGGCTCTGGACACAGGCTCAGGACACAGGCTTAGGCTCAGGCTCAGGACACAGGCTCAGGCTCAGGACACAGGCTCAGGACACAGGCTCTGGACACAGGCTCTGGACACAGGCTCAGGACACAGGCTCTGGACACAGGCTCTGGACACAGGCTCAGGACACAGGCTCAGGACACAGGCTCTGGACACAGGCTCTGGACACAGGCTCAGGACACAGGCTCTGGACACAGGCTCTGGACACAGGCTCTGGACACAAGCTGAGGCTCTGGACACAGGCTCAGGACACAGGCTCTGGAGGACACAGGCTCTGGACACAGGCTCTGGACACAGGCTCAGGACACAGGCTCTGGACACAGGCTCTGGACACAGGCTCTGGACACAGGCTTTGGACACAGGCTCTGGACACAGGCTCAGGACACAGGCTCTGGACACAGGCTCTGGACACAGGCTCTGGACACAGGCTCAGGACACAGGCTCAGGACACAGGCTCTGGACACAGGCTCTGGACACAGGCTCAGGACACAGGCTCTGGACACAGGCTCTGGACACAGGCTCTGGACACAAGCTGAGGCTCTGGACACAGGCTCAGGACACAGGCTCTGGAGGACACAGGCTCTGGACACAGGCTCTGGACACAGGCTCAGGACACAGGCTCTGGACACAGGCTCTGGACACAGGCTCTGGACACAGGCTCTGGACACAGGCTTTGGACACAGGCTCTGGACACAGGCTCAGGACACAGGCTCTGGACACAGGCTTTGGACACAGGCTCAGGACACAGGCTCTGGACACAGGCTCTGGACACAAGCTCAGGCTCTGGACACAGGCTCTGGACACAGGCTCAGGACACAGGCTCAGGACACAGGCTCTGGACACAGGCTCTGGACACAGGCTCAAGACACAGGCTCAGGACACAGGCTCAGGCTCTGGACACAGGCTCTGGACACAGGCTCTGGACACAGGCTCAGGACACAGGCTCAAGCTCTGGACACAGGCTCAGGACACAGGCTCTGGACACAGGCTTTGGACACAGGCTCAGGACACAGGCTCAGGCTCTGGACACAGGCTCAGGCTCTGGACACAGGCTCAGGCTCTGGACACAGGCTCAGGACACAGGCTCTGGACACAGGCTCAGGATACAGGCTCAGGACACAGGCTCTGGACACAGGCTCAGGACACAGGCTCTGGACACAGGCTCTGGACACAGGCTCTGGACACAGGCTCAGGACACAGGCTCAGGACACAGGCTCTGGACACAGGCTCTGGACACAGGCTCAGGACACAGGCTCTGGACACAGGCTCAGGACACAGGCTCTGGACACAGGCTCAGGACACAGGCTCTGGACACAGGCTCTGGACACAGGCTCAGGACACAGGCTTAGGCTCAGGCTCAGGACACAGGCTCAGGCTCAGGACACAGGCTCAGGACACAGGCTCTGGACACAGGCTCTGGACACAGGCTCAGGACACAGGCTCTGGACACAGGCTCTGGACACAGGCTCAGGACACAGGCTCAGGACACAGGCTCTGGACACAGGCTCTGGACACAGGCTCAGGACACAGGCTCTGGACACAGGCTCTGGACACAGGCTCTGGACACAAGCTGAGGCTCTGGACACAGGCTCAGGACACAGGCTCTGGAGGACACAGGCTCTGGACACAGGCTCTGGACACAGGCTCAGGACACAGGCTCTGGACACAGGCTCTGGACACAGGCTCTGGACACAGGCTCTGGACACAGGCTTTGGACACAGGCTCTGGACACAGGCTCAGGACACAGGCTCTGGACACAGGCTCTGGACACAGGCTCTGGACACAGGCTCAGGACACAGGCTCAGGACACAGGCTCTGGACACAGGCTCTGGACACAGGCTCAGGACACAGGCTCTGGACACAGGCTCTGGACACAGGCTCTGGACACAAGCTGAGGCTCTGGACACAGGCTCAGGACACAGGCTCTGGAGGACACAGGCTCTGGACACAGGCTCTGGACACAGGCTCAGGACACAGGCTCTGGACACAGGCTCTGGACACAGGCTCTGGACACAGGCTCTGGACACAGGCTCAGGACACAGGCTCTGGACACAGGCTCTGGACACAGGCTCTGGACACAGGTTCAGGACACAGGCTCTGGACACAGGCTCAGGACACAGGCTCTGGACACAGGCTCTGGACACAGGCTCAGGCTCAGGACACAGGCTCAGGACACAGGCTCAGGACACAGGCTCTGGACACAGGCTCTGGACACAGGCTCAGGACACAGGCTCTGGACAGGCTCAGGACACAGGCTCAGGACACAGGCTCTGGACACAGGCTCAGGACACAGGCTCTGGACACAGGCTCAAGACACAGGCTCAGGCTCAGGACACAGGCTCAGGACACAGGCTCAGGACACAGGCTCTGGACACAGGCTCTGGACACAGGCTCTGGACACAGGCTCTGGACACAGGCTCAAGACACAGGCTCAGGCTCAGGACACAGGCTCAGGACACAGGCTCAGGACACAGGCTCAAGACACAGGCTCTGGACACAGGCTCAGGACACAGGCTCAGGACACAGGCTCTGGACACAGGCTCAGGACACAGGCTCAGGACACAGGCTCTGGACACAGGCTCAAGACACAGGCTCTGGACACAGGCTCAGGACACAGGCTCAGGCTCAGGACACAGGCTCAGGACACAGGCTCAGGACACAGGCTCTGGACACAGGCTCAGGACACAGGCTCAGGACACAGGCTCTGGACACAGGCTCAGGACACAGGCTCAGGACACAGGCTCAGGACACAGGCTAAGGACACAGGCTCTGGACACAGGCTCAGGACACAGGCTCAGGACACAGGCTCTGGACACAGGCTCAGGACACAGGCTCAGGACACAGGCTCTGGACACAGGCTCAGGATACAGGCTCAGGACACAGGCTCTGGACACAGGCTCAGGACACAGGCTCTGGACACAGGCTCTGGACACAGGCTCTGGACACAGGCTCAGGACACAGGCTCAGGACACAGGCTCTGGACACAGGCTCTGGACACAGGCTCAGGACACAGGCTCTGGACACAGGCTCAGGACACAGGCTCTGGACACAGGCTCAGGACACAGGCTCTGGACACAGGCTCTGGACACAGGCTCTGGACACAGGCTCTGGACACAGGTTCAGGACACAGGCTCTGGACACAGGCTCAGGACACAGGCTCTGGACACAGGCTCTGGACACAGGCTCAGGCTCAGGACACAGGCTCAGGACACAGGCTCAGGACACAGGCTCTGGACACAGGCTCTGGACACAGGCTCTGGACACAGGCTCTGGACACAGGCTCAGGCTCTGGACACAGGCTCTGGACACAGGCTCAGGACACAGGCTCAGGACACAGGCTCTGGACACAGGCTCTGGACACAGGCTCTGGACACAGGCTCAGGACACAGGCTCTGGACACAGGCTCTGGACACAGGCTCAGGACACAGGCTCTGGACACAGGCTCAGGACACAGGCTCAGGACACAGGCTCTGGACACAGGCTCTGGACACAGGCTCAGGACACAGGCTCTGGACACAGGCTCAGGACACAGGCTTAGGCTCAGGCTCAGGACACAGGCTCAGGCTCAGGACACAGGCTCAGGACACAGGCTCTGGACACAGGCTCTGGACACAGGCTCAGGACACAGGCTCTGGACACAGGCTCTGGACACAGGCTCAGGACACAGGCTCAGGACACAGGCTCTGGACACAGGCTCTGGACACAGGCTCAGGACACAGGCTCTGGACACAGGCTCTGGACACAGGCTCTGGACACAAGCTGAGGCTCTGGACACAGGCTCAGGACACAGGCTCTGGAGGACACAGGCTCTGGACACAGGCTCTGGACACAGGCTCAGGACACAGGCTCTGGACACAGGCTCTGGACACAGGCTCTGGACACAGGCTCTGGACACAGGCTTTGGACACAGGCTCTGGACACAGGCTCAGGACACAGGCTCTGGACACAGGCTCTGGACACAGGCTCTGGACACAGGCTCAGGACACAGGCTCAGGACACAGGCTCTGGACACAGGCTCTGGACACAGGCTCAGGACACAGGCTCTGGACACAGGCTCTGGACACAGGCTCTGGACACAAGCTGAGGCTCTGGACACAGGCTCAGGACACAGGCTCTGGAGGACACAGGCTCTGGACACAGGCTCTGGACACAGGCTCAGGACACAGGCTCTGGACACAGGCTCTGGACACAGGCTCTGGACACAGGCTCTGGACACAGGCTTTGGACACAGGCTCTGGACACAGGCTCAGGACACAGGCTCTGGACACAGGCTTTGGACACAGGCTCAGGACACAGGCTCTGGACACAGGCTCTGGACACAAGCTCAGGCTCTGGACACAGGCTCTGGACACAGGCTCAGGACACAGGCTCAGGACACAGGCTCTGGACACAGGCTCTGGACACAGGCTCAAGACACAGGCTCAGGACACAGGCTCAGGCTCTGGACACAGGCTCTGGACACAGGCTCTGGACACAGGCTCAGGACACAGGCTCAAGCTCTGGACACAGGCTCAGGACACAGGCTCTGGACACAGGCTTTGGACACAGGCTCAGGACACAGGCTCAGGCTCTGGACACAGGCTCAGGCTCTGGACACAGGCTCTGGACACAGGCTCTGGACACAGGCTCTGGACACAGGCTCTGGACACAGGCTCAGGACACAGGCTCAGGACACAGGCTCTGGACACAGGCTCAGGCTCAGGACACAGGCTCAGGACACAGGCTCAGGCTCTGGACACAGGCTCAGGCTCAGGCTCTGGACACAGGCTCAGGACACAGGCTCTGGACACAGGCTCAGGACACAGGCTCAGGCTCAGGCTCTGGACACAGGCTCTGGACACAGGCTCTGGACACAGGCTCAGGACACAGGCTCTGGACACAGGCTCTGGACACAGGCTCAGGACACAGGCTCTGGACACAGGCTCAGGACACAGGCTCAGGACACAGGCTCTGGACACAGGCTCTGGACACAGGCTCAGGACACAGGCTCTGGACACAGGCTCAGGACACAGGCTTAGGCTCAGGCTCAGGACACAGGCTCAGGCTCAGGACACAGGCTCAGGACACAGGCTCTGGACACAGGCTCTGGACACAGGCTCAGGACACAGGCTCTGGACACAGGCTCTGGACACAGGCTCAGGACACAGGCTCAGGACACAGGCTCTGGACACAGGCTCTGGACACAGGCTCAGGACACAGGCTCTGGACACAGGCTCTGGACACAGGCTCTGGACACAAGCTGAGGCTCTGGACACAGGCTCAGGACACAGGCTCTGGAGGACACAGGCTCTGGACACAGGCTCTGGACACAGGCTCAGGACACAGGCTCTGGACACAGGCTCTGGACACAGGCTCTGGACACAGGCTCTGGACACAGGCTTTGGACACAGGCTCTGGACACAGGCTCAGGACACAGGCTCTGGACACAGGCTCTGGACACAGGCTCTGGACACAGGCTCAGGACACAGGCTCAGGACACAGGCTCTGGACACAGGCTCTGGACACAGGCTCAGGACACAGGCTCTGGACACAGGCTCTGGACACAGGCTCTGGACACAAGCTGAGGCTCTGGACACAGGCTCAGGACACAGGCTCTGGAGGACACAGGCTCTGGACACAGGCTCTGGACACAGGCTCAGGACACAGGCTCTGGACACAGGCTCTGGACACAGGCTCTGGACACAGGCTCTGGACACAGGCTTTGGACACAGGCTCTGGACACAGGCTCAGGACACAGGCTCTGGACACAGGCTTTGGACACAGGCTCAGGACACAGGCTCTGGACACAGGCTCTGGACACAGGCTCTGGACACAGGCTCTGGACACAGGCTCAGGACACAGGCTCAGGACACAGGCTCTGGACACAGGCTCTGGACACAGGCTCAAGACACAGGCTCAGGACACAGGCTCAGGCTCTGGACACAGGCTCTGGACACAGGCTCTGGACACAGGCTCAGGACACAGGCTCAAGCTCTGGACACAGGCTCAGGACACAGGCTCTGGACACAGGCTTTGGACACAGGCTCAGGACACAGGCTCAGGCTCTGGACACAGGCTCAGGCTCTGGACACAGGCTCTGGACACAGGCTCTGGACACAGGCTCTGGACACAGGCTCTGGACACAGGCTCAGGACACAGGCTCAGGACACAGGCTCTGGACACAGGCTCAGGCTCAGGACACAGGCTCAGGACACAGGCTCAGGCTCTGGACACAGGCTCAGGCTCAGGCTCTGGACACAGGCTCAGGACACAGGCTCTGGACACAGGCTCAGGACACAGGCTCAGGCTCAGGCTCTGGACACAGGCTCAGGACACAGGCTCAGGACACAGGCTCAGGACACAGGCTCAGGCTCAGGCTCTGGACACAGGCTCAGGCTCAGGCTCTGGACACAGGCTCTGGACACAGGCTCTGGACACAGGCTCTGGACACAGGCTCTGGACACAGGCTCAGGACACAGGCTCTGGACACAGGCTCAGGACACAGGCTCAGGACACAGGCTCAGGACACAGGCTCAGGACACAGGCTCTGGACACAGGCTCAGGACACAGGCTCAGGACACAGGCTCAGGCTCAGGCTCTGGACACAGGCTCAGGACACAGGCTCAGGACACAGGCTCAGGACACAGGCTCAGGCTCAGGCTCTGGACACAGGCTCAGGCTCAGGCTCTGGACACAGGCTCTGGACACAGGCTCTGGACACAGGCTCTGGACACAGGCTCAGGACACAGGCTCTGGACACAGGCTCAGGACACAGGCTCAGGACACAGGCTCAGGACACAGGCTCTGGACACAGGCTCAGGCTCAGGCTCAGGCTCAGGCTCTGGACACAGGCTCAGGACACAGGCTCAGGCTCAGGCTCTGGACACAGGCTCAGGCTCAGGCTCTGGACACAGGCTCAGGACACAGGCTCTGGACACAGGCTCAGGCTCAGGCTCTGGACACAGGCTCTGGACACAGGCTCTGGACACAGGCTCTGGACACAGGCTCAGGACACAGGCTCTGGACACAGGCTCAGGACACAGGCTCAGGACACAGGCTCAGGACACAGGCTCTGGACACAGGCTCAGGCTCAGGCTCAGGCTCAGGCTCTGGACACAGGCTCAGGCTCAGGCTCTGGACACAGGCTCAGGCTCAGGCTCTGGACACAGGCTCTGGACACAGGCTCAGGACACAGGCTCAGGACACAGGCTCTGGACACAGGCTCAGGCTCAGGCTCAGGCTCAGGCTCAGGCTCTGGACACAGGCTCAGGCTCAGGCTCTGGACACAGGCTCAGGCTCAGGCTCTGGACACAGGCTCAGGACACAGGCTCTGGACACAGGCTCAGGACACAGGCTCAGGACACAGGCTCTGGACACAGGCTCAGGCTCAGGCTCAGGCTCAGGCTCAGGCTCTGGACACAGGCTCAGGCTCAGGCTCTGGACACAGGCTCAGGCTCAGGCTCTGGACACAGGCTCAGGACACAGGCTCTGGACACAGGCTCAGGCTCAGGCTCAGGCTCAGGCTCTGGACACAGGCTCAGGCTCAGGCTCTGGACACAGGCTCAGGCTCAGGCTCTGGACACAGGCTCTGGACCCAGGCAATGAACGGCGTGGGTTGAATAAATACTTGTGGCGTTCACGTCCGTGTCGTGCAGCCGTGCGTCTGGAGCAAACATGGTGGAGACAGGAGCTTTCATCCTCTGAGCAGTTTGGACAGTTTGAGGAAGGAACATGTGCAGAACACCACTTATGTGTTGTGCCACTTACAAACAAAACCATGATGAGCTTTGCACTTTCACTTTCCATACGCAGCCATTTAGTAACTGCAGCTTCAAAATAAGACACGACAACTTTCACAGGGCCAAGGTTCTTGTTACATTTAAGGCTTTTGTTGTAAATCACCAGCCTGTCGATGCGATGGGAAACCATTTGGCTCAGTCACTTCATACGGCTGATCGACCACACATTTGGCTCTGGAGCTCTATTATTCTTTGAACTAAAAGACCAGCGGGAGAGCTCGTAGTTCCGTGGTGTGGCTGCTCCGTGTTGTTGTCCGGGAGCAGGCGAGGAGCGAGCGGGAGCAGACATCAGGACTTAAAGAGCACATCAGAGCGTTTTAACCAAGACGGTTTCATAAGGAGCTTAAACGATGTGACTGCAGTAACTTACAGATCATCTACCTCAAGACAAAGTGATAATGATGTAAAGTGCGATGGGTCTGATCGGCCCATTTTGCTCGTAACTTCTGCCGATCGTGATCCACGGACAATCGATCGGAATGCCTCTAAAATAATCCAGAAGAATACCTGACCAATACTAAAACAGGTAGAGTATGTAAACTAGATTGTGTGTCGTGTGTAAACGGAGCAGCAGAGACAAAGCAGACAGACGTACTTTGTTGGCGTCGATGCCGTTGACCTGTCGGAGCTGGTCTATGCTCCACTGTGACCTCTTCACGAAGGAGGACGAGCCCTGGAACTGCTTCACTTTGGTGATGGACAGGAGCGCCGGCTTCTTATTGGTCACTATGGAAACACAAAGACACACACATTCACCGTCAATCCCAGCAGGACGATAGGACTTCCCCCTTGTGCCACCTCATAAACTCATTCCCTCACATATTCAGGTTGTAACTCGTCCATCTGTCGCCTACTCGTCTCCGTGGAGATGTCAGTGTGTCCCCTAGAATGTCCCACGGTATGGCATTAAACTCATATTGTAGCTCGTTCACCTGCTTGTCTTGGTGGATTGCTTTACTGTGGAACAGCCCAAGCATTTATTTATTTATTGAGTCTATAGCGATATTGGCGTTCTGCTGTTGCCAATTTTAAGTCGACGTAACGTTCACAAATTAATGTTTAATTTCAAAAGAAAAAACAGATAAAATAATAATTACAATGTATTTTTGTTTAGAAAAATGCATTATTGTGTAAATATACATCCATATTTTTATTAGTCAAATTGCTCTTCTATTTCCATTTTTGCTCATTTGTCTGTTCAAAAAAATTATATAAAAAATAAAATAACACAATTTCCGCTGATATTGGGACTAGGCAAATGAGCAGGTGAGAGACCAGGTACAGAATGTGATATTATGGAACAATGTAATAAAGTACTTCCAGATGGCCGAGTGGTTAAAGCAGCAGCACCGTTTTATTACAATTTGGACTTTGATAACATAATGCGGCTGAACAAACCGTCTAACAGAAAAGTGACATCGTGCACCTTTAACACAGCACATTATACTGGGTCTAGTCCTGCTGAACACACCACAACAGTATATTATTGTGTGGTGCAGCTTAGTATCTTAGGGCTTTAGGTGGCTTCCCTCTGTAGTAAAGTGGATAACCGCTCTGTAACTGTCTGTCCACACCTCAGGTCAGTAAAAGAATGCTGTCTGTGGGCGGCAACACACAAAGAGGTGTAACAATGAGCTAACCCTCACATCTGCAGCCAACCACAGTGACTTTTATGAGCAAACAGAAACATGCAGGACAAACAGCACATAGAGTCTGGTTAAGAGGGAGATGTGTTTCCTCTGGACTGGTGCTGGACAAGTGGGAAGAGTCAAAATGATCTTAACTACGGTTACTTTGAAATGAAAAAGTAAAGGCACAAAAGAAATGATTTGGGGTGAATACTATGAAGGCTATACATTTTTTGTAAAGATATAAAATGGCTGAGTTGAGTATTATGTACATGAAAAGTACATTAAAACTCCATTAAAATCCCTTTCAATGTATCTTGATGTAAAAAAAATGTAATTCTTTACACTAATGACTAATATGTTGTTCTATGCACGGTTACCAATAGTGACAAGTAACATAGTCTCTTTACACCAAACTGTATTAAGATAAGATAAGATAAGATATGGCTTTATTTGTCCACACATGGGGACATTTTGGTGCTGCAACGCAAGTAGATACAGAAGAAAGGAACAGATAACGCTCTTAATAGAAAAAAACTCTAATAAACAAAACTCTTATTTACAGAACCTCTCATATTCTTCATAGGGAATAGAGAAAAAAAATAAAATAGAAATAAAAAGAAAAAAAGAAAAAAACTAATCATAGTGGTAAAGAATCATATCATTATTTTATTGCTTATTACATACATGTTACGCAAAAAACTGCAATACAATTCATTCAAGTTTGTGGTTCGAAACGTGACAAATTGTGCTAAAGTTCCATGAATACTTTTGCGCGCCCCTGCACGTCCTGGTGCCGCTTTAGGGTGCATTTTAGCGGGTTGTGTCCCTGCTCTTTACCGGCTTTACTCAACATAAATCCTCTTTTGCAAAAGAACGGCAACTTTTTCCAAGCTTATTTCGTGCATTCTTACTCAGTCGTGCTTTAAAAACTCCACAATAACAAAGCTACGGTGCAGTTTGTGAATGGACAGATGACATCACTGAGCGACTTCATAACATTGTTTGACGTGGCCATTAGCCGGGCTTGAGACTTCCAGCTAAACACATGTCTTTCCTCTGCCATTGTTAGCATGAGGAAAGCATTAGCTCAGCCGGATGTCTTCCATTACACTGTACGATGACGTCAGCGCACATGTCCTAAGTCTGCCCTGGTCGGGAGGTTAACCACTCTGCCACTCCCCCATCGCCAACCTCCTAACACCTGTTTACAGTTCAAAGGTCGCCATTCATCTGTCCCGCGGCCGTATCCAGGGACGACGAGAGCGCTCCACTCGGGCTTCCGCTTGCTATTGTGTCATATCCAAAAGCAGGAAGTGGCGTTCTGCTGTGTGACAGTGTTTTCCATGTGTGAGCCGGCGGGCAGGCGCTTTGTTGTGAGCTTTGACTGAGAAAGGCACAGGAAAAGATTCACTGTCCCGTGTAAAGGTGGTAAACGGTGTCTTTTGTGTCTTTAATGTGTTTTAAAGCCGTTTCCTCTTCAAAAAACATACCTCAAATTGTGTTTTGTTTCATTCGACATGTTTAAAGGCGCATTATGTAACTTCCATGGAGACAAGTGACGACACCAGGACAAGTTACAGGTCAGAGCTGTGGAGAGGCGAGCCTGCTCACAATACGATACACAACCACCTGTAATTGAATGTTTAAGGTCACACTGAACATTACAAGTCAGTAAGTATTTTTGACATTAATAACACATTTGTACATGCATTTTTGCACAACTACAGCAAAACACAGCACATTTTATACTGGTTTATCACCGCAATTCTTAGTTTCACATTTTATAGGCTTAAGAGATCTCCAAATGCATTTCCGAGGACATAAAGGGGTCTACTTTTTTTATTTTTATGCATAAATAAATAGATATTTTGGGAGTTAAATCCATGTCAAATGCCATATTCACAACCTTAAAAAAGATCTTGCTCCGTTGTAACTAACTGAGCTAATAACAGCGCTTGTTTCATGCTAAGGACCAGCAGCTCTACACCAAAACACACAAAGAAGAAGAACACTGATACAGTAGAATTTATAAATGTATATATAGATTTGAAATACCTAAATGATTATGATAAATGATATACCTAAATGTACATGCAGAAAAAATACATCCACACACAAGGCTAAACAAGCGTTAGCATCAAAGCTAAGTAGTGTAGGCAACTTCAGCGCTGAAATGAACAGAAGTCAGAAGTGTTCAGACTTTATAAATACAGTGGAGTACTTATTTAATTACTGCTAAGCTTCCCAATAAAACTCAACTCTAGGTATGTTTTTGATGAGGAAACAACACGTATCCTCCGCCCTTTCCGCTGGGTCCCCATGTGCTCCTGTGCATATCAAACACCGGGCGGAAACAGAGGGACTCATCAAGAACAAGACACGTCACATCACTGATCTTAAAGCAGGGCCCCGTGGATGTGCTGTCGGCCCTGTGGATGTGCTGTCACAGTGATGGATGGAGTTTGTTTTGTTCTAATTACTTGAAGACTTTAAGCACTATAAGCAAAATGTATTTTTTCCATGAACATACTTGGATAAGTCTGCATGAAGATGAGCTGTTAAAGGTGCATTATGGGTCCATCCTCTGGCTCTCTGTGTGGAGTTCCCATATTTCTCCTTGTGTCATGTGGGTTTTATACTGGCTCCGGTTTCCTTCATTAACCAAAACATGCACCGGAGGTAAAATAATGGCTAAGGTCCAGCCCAAGACCAGCTCACGATCAGGATTTATCTTTATTCAATGACTGATTTGCTTGTGATTTGCTTGAAAAACAGGCTTACTGTGAGTGGGCTGGCCTCTTCAAAAAGAGAACCAACAGCCAATCAGAGATAGAGAAGAACCAACAGACAGCCAGAGCAGCCAATCAGTGCTGAGGGAAAGGCCCGGAGCAGAGGGCTGTCAGCTGTCAGCGCCGGGGCAGAAGAGAGAGCACGGAGTAGGGCAGAGACACTGACCCACAGCAGCCACGGCCCCAAAAGTAGTAAGTTAGTATTTTTTATTTGTATAGCACATTTCAAATCCAAAGTGCTTCACAATGGATGAGACAGAGATTAAAAAATTATTCAAAAAGTCCCACGGCCCACCGGGAAATGCCCCGACTCTCCCGATTAGCCATGTGACGTCATAAAGCCGTGTGATTCATGAAGCATGTGATGTCATAAAGCCGTGTGACGTCATAAAGCCGTGTGACGTCATAAAGCCATGTGATGTCATAAAGCCGTGTGACGTCATAAAGCCATGTGATGTTTAAATCCATGTGACGTCATAAAGCCCCATAACGCTGTCTAACGTCTTAAAGCCGTGTGATGTCATAAAGCCATGTGATGTCATAAAGCCATGTGATGTCATAAAGCTTGCCTCGCGTATATAAGGGCGGGAACGAACACCACTCTTCATACCAATTTTGGACTCAAAGAGAAAACATCAAGTATGAAGAACGGACAAAGATTCACGCAGAACAACATGAGAGCTGCAGTTCAGGTTCCACCAGCAGGCGCCGCCTCTCGCTACCCACAGGAGAACCCACAGTTGATCGGGATGAGACGAGAGCTACAAAAACAGCTCCGCATCAACTCTATGCTATCGTCTAGAGTGAAGCAGTTGGAGGACGACGCCCAGCAGAGACGACAGAATCTGCAGGTGCAAGAGCTGAGCCGACATCTTCAGGCGGTCCAAACAAACTACGAAGATCAGCTCAATGTCAGTCGCATGCTGATGTGGAGAGTGATGGAGCAGCAGAAAGAGGTCCAGCAGAGCAAAGATCATGCACAGGATTTACAGGAGCAGCTGTGGGAGGCCGAAGAGGAAAAGGATGCCATGGTAGAGTTTGGGAATAAACTCTACAACAAGACCAGACGGAACGTTAATGACTTTATAGAAGATCTGTACCAGGAGAACGAACGTCTGTACACCTTCTCCACAGATCAGCAGACCATTGCCCTCCAAAAACAAGCAGAGGTGGAGGAAATGGAAAAGTTCACTCGGTGTCTCCAGGAACAAGTGGTGGCACTCAAAGTGAATCACTTCTTCAGCTGTGCAGCTGTTTGTGAACTGCAGGAGGCCATTGACACTATCGAGAAACAAGAGGTCGCCATGATGAGCATGAGGAAGGAACTGGAGAAGTACAAGGCCTTGAGTAAGCTGCACGAGGTCACTGAGGAGGCCGAGAGCAAGGACGAGGTCAGCGAGGAGGCCGAGAGCAAGGACGAGGTCACAGAGGAGGCCGAGAGCAAGGACGAGGTCACCGAGGAGGCCGAGAGCAAGGACGAGGTCACCGAGGAGGCCGAGAGCAAGGACAAGGTCACCGAGAGCAAGGACGAGGTCACCGAGGAGGCCGAGAGCAAGGACGAGGTCACCGAGGAGGCCGAGAGCAAGGACCAGGTCACTGTCCAGAATGAGCTCCAGAAGGATCAGTCAGTGGAGGAGCTCTAAGCCACGATGGACAAGAATAATTAGTTGTTACTAACCCTTAGTTGTAATAGTTGTATAAGTTGTATTATTTGTTTTAGTCTGCATTAGTTGTACAAATTACAAGGCCTCAATCATTCTTAATAAACTCTTTGTTCAATATGAATTATGTCTTTGTTCATGCTTTATTAAGTGTAGTTAAACCACACTCTTTACTGATTGTCATGTGCATCCTTCAGTTATTTAGTCATTTATTCAACAGGGACATTTCGATCATACGTTGATACAAAACAGTTTGCAGCCGGTGCGATGCACAAAGTCAGAGCTAATGTTCAGCTCCTGTCCCTGTTTTTTTTTACACTTTTTTTGGTAATCGAAGTCTACAAGTGGCACTGAATGTAAATAGTGATCAAATGTACAAAAAGACTGACCTATAGTTAATTTTATGCACATTTTGTTGACTGTTTTTTTTCTATAGAGGATTCTTTTGGACCAGATCTGCCGACGCTGGATATCTGCTGGTTCCTGGTTCTTTGGTCCACCTCCTCACCTAATAGCGCTGCAACGGTTCCAATGGACGTTGAGGTTTAAAGGGGCGGTAGTACAACTTTTGTTGAGTGCTCTCAAGGGAAGTTTTGTTTTGGACTGAACCAATTTGTTTTTTTATCTGAGATCTCAGGTATTTTGGCCAAACGTTGTTGAATGTATAAAATTGAATGTTGTTTAAAGATATAATTTGAACCACAAATACAAATCCTACTTCAACGTTGCAATCTTGTTGTTGTGTGCTTCCTTTGGGGTGGAATCTGTTGTTTAACTTATTTATATTTATATGACCAAACTCCTCATTGAACCTAGATTTAGACAACCCTAACCATTGATTGTTATAGCCATTACTAGCAGTACTACCACTGTAGGGTTACATTTGCATGTAAAACAATTTAAAGTACTTTCATCTTTTATTTAATATGAAGAGCACAAATGCTGAAATCCTATAAACCAGAGATCATGATCTTTCAATACTGTTTAATTCAATATAATAATGTTTCTTAGATACAAAATAAATACGGTTTACTTACCCGGAGATCGTCACGTTATCCCGGCGGACAAGATTTTTATAAGAGATCTTCTACTGAGAGTGTTTTTCAAACTTCCTATAAGTGATCTGTTCTTTTCTTCTGTATCTACCGTCGTTGCAACAATGAAATTTCCCCATGTGGGACAATAAAGGAATATCTTATCTTATTTGACACAAGGAGATCTCATGGAATATATAAAATGACAGCCTACAAAATAAACTACACACGTATATCCATTGCCCCGATGCTAACAACTCCAGAGGGCGGGGCCCTTGGGGCCCTTGGATACTTCCACATTGACACAGCTTTTGTTGCAAACAACTTTAAAAAGACTGAATTGTGGAGTAGAGATTGACGCCCGCCAACCTAGAGATCACTTTTGGCGCAAAATCAAACCGGGCATTTCCGAGTACAACCAAACGCAGCAGCCAATCAGATGCCTGCTTTTATCGAAATTAGATCACGGACACCGCTCGGCCAATGAGAAGCGAGAAGACTGCGAAGTGGGCATGTCTGTCAAAACGAAACTTAAGCAATGAAAATGCCCCAAATACAGTGATCCCTCATCTATTGCGGGGGTTACGTTCCAAGAAGAACCCGCGGGAGTCGAAATCCGCAAAGTTGAAACCTTTATTTTTTTACAGTTATTATACAATGAAATACTCCATAAAACATTGACGCTCATGCGTGCCGCTCTCACCGGCCTCGCAAACTTCAATTTGGCAAGTGGTTTTACGTACGTGTACATATTAATCCATAACGTTATTGACACACAGGTAGAGAAGAAGCAGAGAGACTGTTGTATGGCCAAATTACTAGTTAAATCTTGATTTCTTTCATGGAATTTCAATACAAGGGCACGGCGGGACCCCTCCTAATTCAAACCCTGGGCCCGCCGGTGATTTAAGGGCTTACGGGCCCCGGGCCCCCGTCTGTTTCGCTGCCTCTAAAATGTCGCGCTCAAGACATCATCATTCATATTTTTTTTATTCAAAGAATACATTGTGGTGACAACTCAGGATGTGAATCACAGAAGAAAACATATCTTAGAAGGATATAATATCTCAAGGTTACAGCAGCGTGGAATGTAATAAACAATGAAATAAACAACAATCAAATCATTCATATTAAAGGAGACATGTTTTTACTGAATCAAGGCCTGTACTCCGGGTTTTATTTACGTTTTACGCATTTATCCTTCGCATCATGTTAGCCACTAGTAAAACTGAAAATAAGACATAAAACAGACCACAAGATTCAAAAAGTCCCGCGGCCCACCGAGAAATGCCCCGACGCTCCCGATTAGCCAACATGCTACTGGTTCAAAGCAGTTGGGCTCTTTGTAACTATAGCAACAGAAAGCACGACGTCATAAAGCCGTGTGACGTCATAAAGCCATGTGATGTCATAAAGCCGTGTGACGTCATAAAGCCATGTGATGTTTAAAGCCATGTGACGTCATAAAGCCCCATAACGCTGTCTAACGTCTTAAAGCCGTGTGATGTCATAAAGCCATGTGATGTCATAAGGCCGTGTGATGTCATAAAGCTTGCCTCGCGTATATAAGGGCGGGAACGAACACCACTCTTCATACCAATTTTGGACTCAAAGAGAAAACATCAAGTATGAAGAACGGACAAAGATTCACGCAGAACAACATGAGAGCTGCAGTTCAGGTTCCACCAGCAGGCGCCGCCTCTCGCTACCCACAGGAGAACCCACAGTTGATCGGGATGAGACGAGAGCTACAAAAACAGCTCCGCATCAACTCTATGCTATCGTCTAGAGTGAAGCAGTTGGAGGACGACGCCCAGCAGAGACGACATCTCGAACTCACAATATTGGAACTGCAGAAAGAGCTGGACTCCAAGGACAAACTGAGCCAAGAGCTTCAGGAGGCTCAAAGAACCAACGTCGAGCTGCTCCACATCAATGGGAAACAGACGTGGAGAATGAGGGAGCTGGTCCAGCAGAAGGACGCCCTGGAAACTAAAGTAGAGGAGCTACAGAAGCAGCTGGACGAGCACCGTGAGAATCTGCAGGTGCCAGAGCTGAGCCGACATCTTCAGGCGGTCCAAACAAACTACGAAGATCAGCTCAGTGTCAGTCGCATGCTGATGTGGAGAGTGATGGAGCAGCAGGAAGAGGTCCAGCAGAGCAAAGATCATGCACAGGATCTACAGGAGCAGCTGTGGGAGGCCGAAGAGGAAAAGGATGCCATGGTAGAGTTTGGGAATAAACTCTACAACAAGACCAGACGGAACGTTAATGAATTTATAGAAGATCTGTACCAGGAGAACGAACGTCTGTACACCTTCTCCACAGATCAGCAGACCATTGCCCTCCAAAAACAAGCAGAGGTGGAGGAAATGGAAAAGTTCACTCGGTGTCTCCAGGAACAAGTGGTGGCACTCAAAGTGAATCACTTCTTCAGCTGTGCAGATGTTTGTGAACTGCAGGAGGCCATTGACACTATCGAGAAACAAGAGGTCGCCATGATGAACATGAGGAAGGAACTGGAGAAGTACAAGGCCTTGAGTAAGCTGCACGAGGTCACTGAGGAGGCCGAGAGCAAGGACGAGGTCAGCGAGGAGGCCGAGAGCAAGGACGAGGTCACAGAGGAGGCCGAGAGCAAGGACGAGGTCACCGAGGAGGCCGAGAGCAAGGACGAGGTCACCAAGGAGGCCGAGAGCAAGGACTTCATCACAGTCCAGAATGAGCTCCAGAAGGATCAGTCAGTGGAGGAGCTCTAAGCCACGATGGACAAGAAGAATTAGTTGTATGAATTAGTTGTTACTAACCCTTAGTTGTAATAGTTGTATAAGTTGTATTATTTGTTTTAGTCTGCATTAGTTGTATAAATTACAAGGCCTCAATCATTCTTATCTTATTCTTAATAAACTCTTTGTTCAATATGAATTATGTCTTTGTTCACGCTTTATTAAGTGTAGTTAAACCACACTCTTTGCTGATTGTCATGTGCATCCTTCAGTTATTTAGTCATTTATTCAACAGGGACATTTCGATCATACGTTGATACAAAACAGTTTGCAGCCGGTGCGATGCACAAAGTCACAGCTAATGTTCAGCTCCTGTCCCTGTTTTTTTTACACTTTTTACAGACATAAAAGACATTAAAACACATTTACATTTTTATAAATAAATCAGTGGTAAATATGTGCCCCGCCGCCGCAATTGTCGGACCATGTCGGCCTCGGTGAAACTGAGAAAAACAGCATTTTACTTTTTTTCCCCCAAATTTGTGATTTTCATTTTTTTGCAGAATGTGCTAGTTGAAGTTATGAATAAGCCCCTGTGTGCTTCAGATAACACTATTGGTGGTCTTAAACGTATACATTAAGCTGTTAAAAATGTGGAGTTTTCGGGTCTTTTTCATGCTCTCCTGGGGGGCGTCACCTTTTTCTAGTCAACGTATTGTTTACATTTTCCACCAATCAGCTGTGATCCGCATGGCAGCTGCGTGCTCTGTGTTTTCCTCTCATTACTCCAGACCGTCTGCAGAGCACAGTCTTCAGAGCTTACATTTCCTGGACTACATTGCAACGGAACTGTTTACTCAGGTACACTTTTACTTTACTACTAAATTATTGCTTTAAGGCGGTCTCGTGATCACTTTAGAATCTTACTTGTCTGCTCCGGTGGAGCTAATGCTAAGCTAACATGTTGCTTCAGTGCACTCTGCAATACGGGCTTAATGTGACTACTTGCTGTTATCACCATGTTATCGGGTTATTTTTCGGCGTGGGTTGGCCCGTGGGTTGTGTGGGTCGTGCTTTGTGTGTGTTTTATGGTGGACTAAACCGGCTGTTAGCCCCACAGCCCGGAGCTAAACGCAGCTATTCGGAGCTAAGTTGTAAGCTAAACTTTGCTATGTTATCGGGTTATTTTTCGGCGTGGGTTGGCCCGTGGGTTGTGTGGGTCGTGCTTTGTGTGTGTTTTATGGTGCTAAACCGGCTGTTAGCCCCACAGCCCGGAGCTAAACGCAGCTATTCGGAGCTAAGTTGTAAGCTAAACTTTGCTATGTTATCGGGTTATTTTTCGGCGTGGGAAGAGAAAAAAACTACAACTCCCGATACCACTTCTGGTCACGTGGCTTACGTACGTTGCACGTCACGCACGCACTGCGTCACTCGAACCAATCACGCGCTTGCCTGGCCATTATCAGCTTCCTGTGTGTCTCTCTGTGCACGGTGTTGGGAGAGACAACAGGACGGCTGAACCAGGTAAGCTTTGCGACTAAAACACCCGCTTTTAATCACTTTAATGTGCGCCGGTTTTAAACTTGAGTGTATGTTTATGTTTTGGTGTGCTGTTCTGCAAGTGTTTTGCTTTTACGAGCCGTGTTATCTCAAGTGAGCTAACTAGCATCGCTAGCCGAGGGCAGATGTCCCAATATCTCCACGTTTTTCATCTAAAATACACCGTTAACGTCACAATGTGAACTGTTATCTGTGAAGCGTGTTATTCCCATATTACTGTTAACCCTAATCCTTTTATCCCCCTTTTCAGAATTGGCAAAGTCTGCTAAGGAGCGTGGTAAGTGTAAAACATTATTTTGGTGATTTTCATGTTTTAATGATTAGAGTATAATTAACCATAAGCAACATCTGTTTTTCAGGTGAGCCTGCAGTTTGTACATCAAGCTTCAGATCACTGTGGAAACAGCTTCTCCCACACATCAGAAGCTGCAGGCCACGCACAGATCTCTACAACAGAATCTAATGTGCTGTCTTTGGACCCTCACCGCCAGCAAGCAAAGACATCAGGATGCATTACAGCTTTGACTTTGCACAGCAGGTACTAATAATAGTGCAAATGCAGAATAGCAATTATAGAGACATATACGTCTTAATCAAATGTCATATGTATTAATCTAATCTCCTTTCTCTCTCTGTCTACTACAGATACACTTTCCGTCCAATCCTCTGCAGACGGGGCCAAGCTTCACTACACAATGGACATCCACTTCCTCATTGCTGGCCACACCAAATTCTCCCCTGATTGCGGCTTTGGACTTATCAAGCAAGCATACATGAAGACCAGGGTTGACATTTTGGAAGCCATCGCTGAGGTTAGTTTATTATACAGTTATTTGACTGCTGTAATGTGTAAACATTAGCCTGGCTTTTTTTACATTGTCGCCCTTGTCATCAGGTAGTGGAAAACAGCTCTCCTGAGTCTCACCTCAATATCCCACAGCTTGTTGGAACGGCGGATGGCAAAGTGTTTGTCAAGAACTTGGACTGGCAGAAGCATCTGAGTCCCTTCTTCAGACGGCTTCCAAAGATCAAGAGTTATCAGCACTTCAGGTATTTATATTGAAACTCTCACATTGTGTTAAAAAAATAAATAGTTAATGAGTGTTTTATGTGAAATAGTTAGCCATTTCTTAAATGTCCTGTTATTTGTTTACAGCTTTGATGCCAAGAGCCGAGAGTCACAGCACAGAAGAGTGCACAGACGAAGAAGAGGATGAGGATGTGATCTCTGATGTAATTGGACTCTGGTGGTGTACATATCATATCTCATATCTCATATCTCATATATTCAAAGCCATGGACCCGTTGCAGTTCGTATACCTGGCCCTGGCATCTGTTTATAAGAGTTCTTCTATTAAGAGTGTTTTTTAAACTTCCTATAAGTTACTGTCCTTTCCCCCTGTATCTACTGCGTTGTAACATTAAAGGCTATCTTATCTTATCTTTTGTTGTTTGTGTTGAATCATTCATTGCACCATTGTTGGTGCACTGAATCACCTGTGAATTATGTTTATCGACAAATACAATGAACCCTATTCTGATTTTGATTCTTTGATTCTATTCAAGGCCTTTTGTAATCCAAGTATTTCCATTTTAATATAGTAACTTCTAATTCTGATTCAAGTCCAGTTACCATCAATAACAACACTCCTCTTGAGTCTTCAGTGACAGCTGTAGGGGGAGGTGGTGTCAGTTTGACAGGGGGGAGGGCTTATCTCAATGAGATGCAAATGAGCCCCCCTGTGACTCTGGGCTCACTCCGGTGAGAAACTTTGGAAGCCGTTTTCTCAGTGAAAGGTTTTGAGAGTTGTATACATTCAAATGACCACAACTTGACCACATCTGTGAATAACTCAAAATGTCTCCGGGTAGACATGTAACTGGATCAGCCACGGTCAGTCACATATACACATCTACACAGCTCATTCTTCCTCACTCTACACTTTCACTCTGCACTTTCACTCTACACTTTCACTCTGCACTTTCACTCTACACTTTCACTCTGCACTTTCACTCTACACTTTCACTCTGCATTTTCACTCTGCACTTTCACTCTACACTTTCACTCTGCATTTTCACTCTGCACTTTCACTCTGCATTTTCACTCTGCATTTTCACTCTGCACTTTCACTCTGCATTTTCACTCTGCATTTTCACTCTGCACTTTCAATAACTGAAGACTTTGACGACGACGCTATCTGAACGGGCCATTAAAAACTAACTAGATTATAAATTAGATACAAAACTACTTAAATTAAGAGTTTTGTATTGAATATGTCAAGAAAATAAACAAAGAGTTGGTTGGTTAGAATGCTAAACTCATGTCATCAGGAGGTGGGAGTGAGAAGTTCTGGAGAAGGAGACATACTATTATGTTATAAAACGTTAATAATATGAGACCTTAAACATTACTGTCATTGAGATCAAAGTTTCTAACAATCCATCATAAAATGTTGCACTCAAGACATCATCATTCATCATTTTTCATTCAATGAATACATGAGTTATGATGACAACTCAGGATGTGAATCACAGAAGAAGACATATTTTAGAAGGATATAATATCAACAGCAGCGTGGAATGTAAGAGTAGTTAAAGGCAATAGCCATAAAAATAGTGCAGAATAAATTCAAATTGTCTTCATTACAAAGCAACTGTCTGTTAGCGTCACGTTGGGAACAAACCAAACTGTAAATGAGATGTTAAAACGGAACATTTGACATACATTATTTTATGAAACAGAAGATAAATAACAATGTAACTCAATAGGTAGAGTGAAGTGTATTTTAGAGGTATATAACCCAAAGTGAAGTCATCTGACAGGCCAGAACATTAAAGTGTCCATAGTCAAAGTACAGGAGCCTCACGGGGTCAAAGGTTAAGCCGGAGTTGAGTAGATAAGAAAACAGAGTCATCACAGGGTCAAAACCACAACATGAAAGGTTTCCAAGAATGAGCCGCAGAAGCTAAAACACCATCAGTGAGGAGTTGAGTTACAAATACAGGTGCCTTGGAGGATCAAAACTCAAAATGTCCATAGATTTGATAGAATTATAAACTGTACATTAGAAAGACCAACGCTGCGCCCGAATGACCTTTTTGGCAACAATTTCTCAAATGTATCACTCAGAATATCACCTGCTGTGCTATGTCATATTTGTGATGTTATTGCGTTAAAGATAATGAAGCCCCGAGTCAACGCTAACGGAGTCATGCTTTTGTCATGAATGGTGCTTGTTTCTGGACTTAAAACTGTGCCTCAGCAGTGCAGATTTTTTACCGGTGGAAAATTCAAACTGAGTGATTTTTGAGGCTCACAGAAGATGACCTCACAAACAGAACACACCTGTATTACGCTAAATACAACTCCAGGCTTGTTTTTTTGAAGGAACAACAACATAACGGTTAAAGTTCTCTATCTCCATGCTACCAGGGCAAGTTACAGGTCAGCTCTGTGGAGAGGCGAGCCCGCACAGGAAGAATTTTGAGCAATAAACACTCCCATAGTGAAATAAATGCCATTGTGTGCGGAATATTGCACGTAAACAGCAATGTCACATCTTCAGAGCGACAGGCAGACGTACCCACCCCCAGAAAAGTTACATAGTGCACCTTTAACTACATATACGTCCATACTTGTGTGTATTATGCTCTGCTCTGGTGACATGTCCACACTTCCTCCTTGAGTCGGGCCACATGTTGTGCTTGGCGTTCCCTGTATCCTCCACTCGCAGAGCAAACACTCTCAGGCTGCACTGTCCTCAGGTTCACAGATCACAGATGAGTCAACTTTATTGGAAAATGTTACCAGTGTTTTCCTTGAGCTGTCAGGAAATACTGCGAGAAGAACATGACTTTACAACTTGATAGTCACATTATCAACGTTGAATCACCTAAAGCGGCGAATCTTGATCAAACCAAACATTGAGTAACATTTTCCTTATTGAAATGCATAAATCTCAATACTGGATGAAATGATCCAATAGCATGCTAGGCTAATGCTGAATGCTTCTTTTTCAAGTACAGTGATCCCTTGCTATATCGTTGTTCGTGTTCTGCATTCTGATTGGCTAAACAGTCTCTCCGCGTCTTCTCTACCTGTGTGTCAATAACGTTATGGATTAATATGTACACGTACGTAAAACCGCTTGCCAAATTGAAGTTTGCGAGGCCGGTGAGAGCGGCATGCGTGAGCTGCGGGACACGCCGGTGAGAGAGCGGTGAGAGTACAGTACAAACGTTTATACAGTACTTTTATTTGTCAAACAAATGCTTGAGCTTGTAAAAAGGTTTTGTTCCTTGCTTTCAATGTTTTATGGAGTATTTCATTGTATAATAACTAAGAAAGGTTTCTACTTCGCGGATTTCGACTCCCGCGGGTTCTTCTTGGAACGTAACCCCCGCGATAAACGAGGGATCACTGTATTCCCATGTTTCTTCAAGTTTAGCCGATATTGTTTGTAATTCAACTGCTTCAAAATCTCAGCTGCCAACAGTGACATTCAGGATTTTGTATTGAATTTAATTTATAAGTTGTAACATGAGATAATCACCCTGCTTTTTGTAATTGTATAAAGCGAAGAGTTCCTGCTTTACAGGAAATGGCTGGTTCATGGTTTTTCTGAAATGAAAGCTCGGGGCTGTTGTGATATAGAACATCTGCTGCGTTATGTCCTTCCTCAGGTGTAACAGTGAGTCTGCGGGGGGCGCTAAATAATGTGTATCCTCTCATTTGTTCTTGCTGTATCCTATAATTGGAAACATTGGCATATTAAATCATATTTTTAATGTTGAAAACCGTAGTACCCAATGCAGAAGTGCTTATACAACGCAATTTATCCTGTTTATAGATATTTCAGAGCGGATAATATTCCATTCCATTTGTAGCTGTGGTCGTAAAGTCTTTGATACATGTCGCTGTGGCAACTCCCGAACCCGGTGGTGGGCGGCAGAAATAAGGGTCAGGCTGAAGAAGGAGTCATATCAGCCCTTGTTGTCTTGTGGGTCTCCTGAGGCTGCTGTCAGGTTTCACGAGCATTCTGCAGCTCGGGCAGTCGCAGAGACCAAAAGAAACACTTCAGAGAGGACTTCAGAGGTCATTTGGCTTTGCTCAGGGCTGCCCGGTCCCTGCATGACCGGAGCAGGAGCTGTGGTCACATAAGTTAGACCTGTTCCCAGCAGTAGCATGCGGTCAGGGCAAGCAAGGCAAGCAGGGATTGACCAATAAATGTGTGCAGATTGTACGTGACCGTACAGGAGAAGGAGAAGGACATAAAAACTAACTTTAGAGACTACTTTGTTTGTGGCTAAGGCTCTGTTCTCTTTTCTAACATCAGACATGAGTCAGAGAGACAGTTTGTGGAATGATTTAAACAGTGAGACGAGTAAGTCCACTATCACTCACAGCAGTTTAGCTCAGTAAGATACGCATTTGCCTTTCACACGTGACACATGGGGTGTGAAACCAGCTTTAATGTGTCTTTTTTCTTCTTTTTCACTTACGCGTGCACATTTTATATATGAATTATTGATGAACACCTCAGGTCTGCTTACACACCCATAAAAGTCACCGCACACTGGATCCCAGTGCATGTTGGATTTCTCCAGGGCTGCTCTTTGTCACCGGGTCTGTTCATTATTTTTATGGACAGAATTTCTAGGCGCAGTCAGGGGCCGGAGGGGGTCCGGTTTAGGGACCAGATGAAAAAAGTGTCTTGTGGAACGTGAGATTCTAAATGAATTTCCTCTGCAGGGTGGCTGAGGGCTGCTTTAGAAATAGGGTGAGGAGCTCAGTCACACGGGAGGAGCTCGGAGTTGAGGCGCTGCTCCAACATATCCCTCAGTAGCATGAAATGGGGATGAGAAAGGATAGGGCATTCAGCAAATTGTCAGAAAAGTGACAGCTAGCACTATCCACTCCGCCACCGAGTAGCACGGATGCTTTTCTTAATTTTGTTCAATTGCACAAAAATCCCCAAATTGAATTGTTCAATAATAAATCTTAATATATTTAGTACACATTGTATTTTTCTGATCAAAAACTATCAAACTAAATTGACGACATGGTATCAACACCATGCAACATATAAAAAAATATGTTTAATAAATGTTGAATATGTTGATATAACAGTGTAATGTGTATGTAAATACTGTACTATATTAGATTAATATAATATAATAGGGCTTTTGTAAAAATTGCTTTTCTAAAAGTAAATTACAAGCTAATACTAACTTATTTTTGTGCCATGCTGACAGGCACGTGCTCCTGGTGAGTCTGAAACCTGTTCTCTTCTTACAGAGTCTTGGTGGAGTCAGAGACAGTGGAGTCCAGACGCTGTGAAGACCCCTGGACAAAGCACTGCCCTGTCCATTCACACCAGGGAGAACACTCGGGCTCTGTGCTCCGGACTGGACCGCCACGGGGCCATTTTAGTCTGTAGACTTCAGCTCTAGCTCCAGACTCATGTATCCTGCAGAACAATACAGTACCAGAGGGATGACTGCATACAGAGCACATTATCGAGTCCAAACAACATGTCCAGTGTGGGCAGAACGTCACATGCCTGAAACCTCCACATGAACACACTTATGTATCTACGCTCACATTTGACTAACACACTGTGATGGTGCTGAACGTGACGTGTCCAACTACTAAATACACTGCTTTTTCTTGTCAAACTGTATTTTACAAAGTTAAAACATGAACTACATCTGAAAAGGATTGAAGGACATTGAAGATGAGAGCTCTGTCTCCTTGTCTCCATGGAGATGATGATGGAGATGATGGAGATTCCACAGTTCGACATGTTATCAAGATGTTATAGCACTGATGATTCCTCTTGTCTGGTTAGATTTTCGCATCAATTCCTAATAAATATAAAAGACATGTATGTTATGTGTCTAGTTTTGTAAGGTTTTTTTTTAGTTTCAAGCTTGTATTTGAGCAAATTGAGTGTAAGCAACAATAGGCTACAGCTATCATTTTAAGTGAGTAAAACGATGTAATAACTCTATTTCATAGGGACAGGCAGTAAGGGCTATTCTGTCATCTCTTTCTGTTTACAGTGTGTTCGCTTCTCCACAGATCTGACCTGTAACTTGGCTTGTTTTGGCGCAATATGATGAGACAAGAGAGAACGCAGACGCAGAAACAAGCAGACAATAATGAAAAATAATTTCTCACAAAACGCTGACTTGATCTTGTGATAAAGAACCATATTCCCACTGATGATAGCGAAACAAAGCTAGTGCAAGTTAGCAACAGCAGTTTCCTGTTTATCGACCTACAGCAGCATACAGCATAATATGATATTTCCAGGTCATAATGCATCTAATATTATACAAACCCAATACATTACATAAAGAGAGGGTGAGGAGGCTTTGCAGAGAAACGGGAACATGTTCCCTGTTATCACGTGTTTAGAACTCTGGGTCTTCACAAAAATAACCGGTGATGGTAATCTTGTATATTCCCGAAGTGAGCCACCGCCGAAGCTAGCTGACGGCCTTGGCAAATTAGCATAGCCGAAAACAAGCAAGAAAAACACAGCTACCACTAATCTGTAACCCTTATTTCTTGTGGCTCGCTGGTCTCTGAGGCAGTGGGTATCGCGGGTTACAGTTCAATGTATGATTTTCTGTTATTTTCCTATGCTAAAATAGACCAACACGGCAGCCGTCTCTTTATTCTCTCAATCGACTTCCTGTGCGTCAACAAAAAGGGTTGTACTGAAACAATATACAGAACAAATGTTCCCAAAATAAAATGAGTGCAACACACTATAATCAAATATAAATTCCCCAAATAAATGTAAATCAAACAAATTCATATTAAATAAAATCATATGTTACAAAGCACATTTAGTCATTCCCAGTTTGACCCCAAAAACTGGGAATGACTAAATGTGCTTTTGTGAATCGCTGAGACTCTAATGATGAAAAAGTAAAATTCAGGTACAATTTAGATGTTATTTATGAAGAAAGCATGTGATTAAGTTAAAGGTGACACATCCAACGTGAACCAGGGCCAGTTCAAATGTGGCTTTACACCTTTAATAGTTTTTAGCAGTATATGAGAATCAATGGGATTCTTCTCTATTTTGGTGATGACATTATTAAGAATATATTCAAATGTTTTCTACTATTTTGTACTACTTCTACTACAGCCAATATCACCAGAATAGCAGATCGCCTTGACTCACCGCAGCAGCAGAACCATCGCCGCCTCAGCCTCACTTCAACCAGTGTCTACACCACAAGATATTTTCCTCAAACCAAGGACCAGTCCACCGAATCCTATCCTCAATCCTCCAAATCCAATTACAGAAACAGCAGCATTTTGTCTGTGTTCTCTCTTCAAAGTGGAGAGTCATAAGAGCAGGAATTCAAATGTCAGTTTCTCTACCTTCTGCCTCAAGTCACATCGTCTGTTCATCCAATTAGAGCGAACGAGGACAAGAGCGTAAAGAGGCTCGGCAGCGAGATGTGAGAGACGTGCAAAATGAGACCTATTTGAAAATTGAAGGAGCATAGTTTACTTTCTTGTTTCATAGTCTGATTGAGGTCATTCAAAAGTTGTATTTATTGTTGCTTCACACGGTTTTGAAACTGAAATTGAACACCTCGGCTCTACAGCATGAACACAAATGGAAAAGACGTCAAAGTAATTTCACACTGTTTTCTGAACTAGGGTTGTCAAAAGTATCAAAAATCTAATTATAATTGAAGTTAAAGCTAGTATTGAGACTAGATAGTCATTTGAATATGAAATAAAAGGTTTAGAATCATCTTGAGCTTCATCAGAAATAGTATAAAACCTCACGGGAAAAAAGACAGAACTTTTTTTTGTGTTGAAACTATAGTACATCAAAAATGGCATTTTTATGATCATTGTCATATTAAAATTGGTATTGAGTATCAAGTATATTCCTTAGTATTTAAATCAAGTTTGAAATGTTAGTATTGTGAGGAAGTGTTTACATTTTCTGACATTCATGTGAAATTTATCAGTTCATATTGCAAATAGTTTCTTTCTAAAATGTTCTAGTTCCATCCGAGGCCTCAAACCTCAGACTTCTGCTCGCACACACTGACTTCCTGTTCGATAAGCTCCGCCCCTTCATGGCGACGTGTGACTGTAACAAGCAACACACTGTCATTTACATGCTTTTATCTTTGTAAAGTGGCTACGTGTCACTCTGACTCTTCATTTTTCAAATAATCACAACTGAGTACAGGGATGTGGGCGGGGATAGGGGGTAGGTGTGAACAGGATGATACAAAATTAACTCAAACATGCAGGAATGAAACAAAATACAACTTTGAGTGAACTAATGATGAAGAAACACTATTGTAACAAGGATGAAAAGGCATTAAAGTTGATTTTGCATAATATAGAACAGGATTAATCTGTGAAAAGACTTTAAACCTGTCTTTTTGTAGTTGAGTATGTGCTTTAGTCGTGTCGCTCCTGTGCACACCCAGACTCCACACGGGACTACATTCTGCCCCCCAGACTGCCCGGCTCAAAGGACACTTTATAAGGAGTTACTCAGTCAAGCTCAGCCCACATACTGGACATTCCACCAGAGCCACACACCATGGAAACGCATCACAAACACTTCACTCAGGAGAACCCACTTTCAATGTCTTATTTCAACCTACAGGCTCACTTAAAGGAGACACATCACAATCGACTTCAAACCATGTTGTTTCCCTTCTCATTTACATTCTACAAGTTGTATCTTTATTCTCCTGCATTCAAGGTAGAAGTAATGTTACCATTCCATAAAACAATCATTATTTGCAGCTTTACTTGGTGCTCCATGTTTTTCTCTGCACTCTGTAATAGGATTCAGCAGTTTTCAAACAGAAATCAGCAGATGCATTTCTTTTAGTTGTTCGTTTTGGATTAATATTGCGATTTAAAATGTCCGAAGTTTAAAATAATATTGGCTGAGTGTCATAGATTAAACGAATATAGAAGACAAAAGCATAATGTTTGTCTTAAAGGGCCCATTACATGCTTTACTTTACATGCTTTAGAGGTTTAAGCGTGTTTTTACGTTACCTTGTGTTTTTGTTTCATTTGTATTATTTCTGAGTTATCTTGTATTTTTTCAATCAACGGCAAAAAAATATTACAAACATTAACATAACAATACAGTCACAAAACAAGCAAAAATGAATATGAATATGAATATACCCCACCCTCCACCTCACACTCACGCACAAAAACTCACACAAAAACTCAAAAACGGACTAAATAACATTGATACATCTGAAGAGAAACTAACAAAAAGGAAAATAAACCTGAAATGTATGTATTTGAATGTGTTTTAGTAGGACATATTATTTACTTTCCAAAATCATTATTATAACGTGTTTCTTTCGTTTTATTATTTTTCTTTTCTTTTCTAACCTGTCTCCAGATCGATATCTACATCACAATATCATCTGGAGAGTCTCGCGTGAGAATTCAGGTTAAAAGGCGTCAGCGTCAATAATCCAACTTTATGGGAGTTTCAAAGATTGTGGATTATTCTTGCGCACGGGGAAGTACAAATAATCATGCACAGAGGAAACACATAACCTTTTATTGGATTTACAACGCTCCAAATTGACAAGAAAAGTGGAGTTCTGCAACACGGAATTAGCTGTTTTTGCCAGAGTTGACGAAGTGTTGATGTGGGCGGAGCTTCTGCCTCAAACAGAGCTGGATATGATCTGGTTATGATCTGCAGATGATCAAACAGCGTGCATTCCTCCACACTTAGCTGTTCAGACTGAGGTAACGAGGAGTCAAACCCGGGTCGCTCTAATCCACTTACTGCAACTTTATTATCCCAGATTTGTGCTGCGCATTTGAGATGTGAACCAACAATCTGGAGTTAAGTATTGTTCCTTTCACGAGTAATCCTGAGTTATGTAGTGGGTTTCTCTCTCTCACTCTCTCTCAATATGTCCCATAATGCAACTTAGGGCTGTAAAATTAACCACAATCAAATCTAAGCAGACATTTTAAGGCGATTTTCAGTGTGATCTCTCAAAATATAACCTGCAGCAGAAAGTTCAGCAGAAAAGTTGCATAGTGTAACTTTAAAGCTTTAAAAGTGTGTCTAGTGCATCTATATTACCACTACTACTGAATAAGACATTCAAAACTGCCAAATAAGTTTCTTTTGTATCTAATATTTCAACTAAATGAAGCACATTTAAAACTCTCTCTTTTCTTTTTCAGATTTAAGTGCAATTTTGGGACATTTTTAGACTTTAAATACCCAAAAAGATTAAAAACATAAACATTACATCATTAAAAACGTGTAATAAATGTTATGTGAGTAAATGACAGAAAGTTTCAAATTTATATTTTTACATTTAAGAGTTCTTCCTGTTTCCCCCACGGTCTTGCCTCAATGGTCGTAATTAGCAAATTGCAAAGGCAAAAATCCTTATAAAAAGTCATTAAAATATGAATCACAAATCTAATTGCAACACTTGAATGCATTTTTTGGTGCCTGATACAAAAGTCTACGCTAGGAGCTAACGTTTGTAGTCTGATTCAAACTGCTTTACCATATTTATCCTGACGACGTTTAATCCAGGCTAAATAAATGCTAATGTTACATTTAAGTAGCACAGCAGAATGATCTGAGCACTTCTGGATCACCACCTGATGACATCATGAGGTGAGGTCGAGCGTTTTGAGCTCTGGAGGAAATAAACAAGTGTAAAACTATGATCAGTGTTTACCTCAGGTTCTATTTCGCTAAACTGAGTCATGAACAGAAACACACTTTAAAGGACAAAACCACAATATCCTGCAGCACCTTTGACTTAAAATAAATAAATAAATAAAAAATAAATAAATAAATAAATAAATAAATAAAATAAATAAAATAAATAAAATAAATAAAATAAATAAAATAAATAAAATAAATAAAATAAATAAAATAAATAATAGTGGTCTGGGGTGGTCAGGAAAGTTTGAATAAATACCTCCTGATCTCATTTAAGTGTAACATCTTCATAAGATCACAATTATACTCGTTTTTTTCTTCATCATAAACTGCAGTAGTGATGGAAAATAACTTCATGATAGAAGCAGGTGCATTGATTTCTTGTGAACATCTCCACAATAAGCAAGTGCATTTGGATTCACATTTTGAGTTTTTAGTGTTTGCCCTGCGACGAGTTGGCCACTGTCCAGGGTGTCCACCTAAGGCCCAAAGTCACTGGGATAGGCTCCAGTCACCCGTGACCCCGAAAGGGAACAAGTGGTAGAAAATGGATGGATGGATTTTTATGACGTTTTTTAATCAGATGTGTTAAAAAAAAACACATATATACATAACCTTAACCAGTGCACCAGAAGTGTCTCGTCTTAATTTACCAAGACCCTGAATCCATCCCAGACCCCAGACCCCAGAACCAGACCTCAGACCTCATACCTCAGACCTCAGATCCCAGAACCCAGACCGGTCCTGCTCCTGATCCAGTGACAAACAGGACACCAATTCTTCTCTCTAATTACTCTCCATCTGGTGCTTCCCTGGAAAACGTTCCTATGTAGGAGGAAACAGCTGCTTAACATCCTCTTATCGCACTCCTCTCCCCAAACCTCTGACAGTGTTAGTGCTTTGTCTGCGTGGGCCGTCTCCAACATCCGAGGACGTGAGGCCCGTTTAGTTTGAGTTTGAGCGGAGTTCAGGTTTAGTTTGAGGAAGCTGAGGGTCTTTAGGCACTGAAATTAATTTGGATTGGTTCAGTCTAAATCACCACACTCTCTCTACTCCCTCTCCACACCCTCTCCACGCCCCAAACGCCATAAAAGGGCCATGCAAAGTGGCACAAAGTGGCACAGACACAGAGAGAGGGGCAGACTTTATGACAAATACATAATAAATCCCTCTTCAATTCACTTTTAAAACAACATAATCTGTGCTTTAGTCGTCTACACTTAAAACGACATAGGCAGAAGTATATTTTGCAGATATTGTTTTGGTCGTGCTTCAGACTCTTATGTTTGAGTGAGATGTGCCTGATCACACGTGCAGAGGTCTGAGTGGACAAAGGGCAGTGAGAACTCAAACCTTTGGATCAGGACCTCACATATTTCAAAGAATAATGTATTAAAGTTTCTTAGTAAAAGGTTTTTTATATTCACACTACATGTACATTTGAACCCATTTGAATCACATTTACATTTGTATTAATAATCCTATTGAGCAAATGAATAATCATGATTTAACACATCAGAATGACAGAGAAAGTTCATCCTCAAACAACTCCAGAACATAAAAGGACAGTTTGCTGTTTTCATCATCTCACAAGTTACTCCAAAACTCTGGGAACGCTTCCAGCAGCCGGCCGCGGGGAGCCCTGGCCTTACAGAGGAAATACCAGCTCGAGGCTCCCAGGGGCCGGCGCAGTGGTGAGTCTGGGGCCCGCGCGGCTTCCCGGAGAGAGCGAGATGCCAAACTGCCAGAGCCAATCCCGTGTAACCTTTGGCGCTCGGCACGTCTCTGCTGGGCTGATAAGAGCTGAGCAGGACGCGGCGTTTGCTCTGATGGCACCGGCAACACTAAAAGTTCAAACATTTCCACAGCTCGACAAGTCGTGCTGGTGTTTGACAGCTCCAAATGTTCGACTTTTCAATTCAATCTGTAGAACATTTAACATACTTTGCCATCAGAACGTTCAGATTTACAAGAGTGGAGGCGATTTTGAATTCCCAGGGTAGAAATGTGAGTTAGTTTGCTTTTCTATTGCAAACGATGGAAAGTACGCTACTAAACTAACACTATTTTCTAGCATTAAAATTGTATTTGAGCTTTACAGAAATGTATATTGTGTTAAACAGGGTTCTAATCTGACAATGTTCAAATCTAAGCTAAAAACTGTTCTGTTTAGCTGTGCATATGACTGAAAGGATTTTCTTTGCACTCTTCTCTTTTGACTTAAATTGTTTTTAATTAGTTAATTTTATTGTATCTGTTATTTCTTTGTGATTTGAATGCATTTTTCCTGCTGTGTGAAGCACTTTGAATTGCCTTGTGTATGAAATGTGCTCTACAAATAAACTTGCCTTGCCTTGCCTTAAAGTATGTAATACATCTGTAGATAAAATGAAAAAATCTCAATATTTTCTGTGATTATTTGTCCAATAAAACCAAAAATGAGTTTATCATTTTCCTTTCAAATACATAAATGCAGTAAAATCCCGTGTTAGATGTGTTTAACGCAGCTCTGGTGTCACTCACTCGTGTCTGAGAACTTTTACTTTGCCAAAGCAACTTTGTTTGTGATATTCTGAGGTTCATTATTTTGACATCAGAGTAAGTTCCAGTTCACTTTGGCTCCAATAATGATTTGATTTGTAAACTTTCAAGGTGGTCTATTGTCTATTGTCAGGGAGTTTGTTTTCTTAAAGCTGGTTTAGGAAAAGTGATCTAAGATGTGAATGAAGGATTTCACCTTCTCTCCTCTTTAAGGACACATAATGCACATAATGCACCATGTTATATAGTTGTTTCCTCGTCAAAAACAGCTAGAATTGTATTTAGCTTCACTCATGTTCCTTCATTAATGCTGTTTAAGAGCTTGTCTTCTCTGAGCTTCACAAATCACTCAAAAGAACACAGAAATGTAGGAGTAGATTGTGAAATGTGGTTTCCAAGGTGATCAAAAGCAGGTTTAAAAGCCAATTAAAGTCCCCAATGAAAAGGAAAGCAGGAGTTTATTCAAGGTTGATTTATTTGTCAAAACAACAGAAAAAAATGTGTTCTTCAAGTGGTGCTTAAAGAAGGTGAGAACAATGCTAAATACTTCTTAAAAACGTATTGATATAAGGGCCGCTTAAGGCAAAGGTCCTTCATGTGCACGCTCCACGAGTCTGTGTTTCGTGTTTCGGCAGCTCGTTTCCCATGCATTAGTAAAAGTGGAACAAGTATCATTACAAAAGCAAACACATGTATTATGTTAGAAAAGAGATCGATGATGATATTCAGACCATGTTATGTGTGATGATATTAGTCCTGGTTTTGTCATGTGTCTTATTTACACCTGCTTTAGTCCTGTTTTAGTCCTGGGGTTTTGCCCCTGCTTTAGTCCTTTTTTAGTCCTGCTTTAGTCCTTTTTTAGTCCTGCTTTAGTCCTGCTTTAGTCCTTTTTTAGTCCTGCTTTAGTCCTTTTTTAGTCCTGCTTTAGTCCTGCTTTAGTCCTGCTTTAGTCCTGTTTTAGTCCTGGTTTAGTCTTGGCTTTAGTCCTGTTTTAGTCCTGGTTTAGTCTTGGTTTTAGTCCTGGTTAAGTCCTGTCTTGCTTTTCAATCCAACAGAAATGTGTCTAAAATTTAAATGTATAATTTGAGGTTAAAGTCTCAAATGTAAAAAGAGCGAAAGATCACAACTTAAACAAAATTAGAAAATATATATATATTTTTTTTTTTTTTTTTTTTTAATTACATTGTTCCTATAAACGAAAGCACTTCTATGTTCCAAACGTTAGGAGCAAACACAGAAGTCCAGCTCCAGCCCTCAGCCGACAGCCGTGCACCCGGAGCGCGCTCATTACCCGTCCCAGCGGAGTGTCCTGGGGGAGCATATGGTGGATGTGAGGCTCCTGTGGAGGCTGGGCCCCGGCTGCCTCTGTCCCACAGAGAGTGTGAGCAAACAGTGGGCACCAACAGAGCCGGCGGTCACCTTCATTAGCACAATTAGCATGTGTGTCATTCATCAGCAGCTGCAGTGAGGAAACAGAGGGACGTTTAGTGTGTTCAGGGTCCTGGATTATTGGAGACACGTCTCCAGAGCTCAGATCTGAGCTACTCTTCAGGACAAGTGTAGACACAGGGGGCATGTTCTGGGCTGATGGGAGAAGCTGGAGCCCAGAGGAAGCCCAGCCCACCCAGACACAGGAGCCATGCTAACACCACACAGACAGGTCCAATCATGCTAACACCCCAATCATGCTAACACCACACAGACAGGTCCAATCATGCTAACACCACACAGACAGGTCCAATCATGCTAACACCCCAATCATGCTAACACCACACAGACAGGTCCAATCATGCTAACACCACACAGACAGGTCCAATCATGCTAACACCCCAATCATGCTAACACCACACAGACAGGTCCAATCATGCTAACACCACACAGACAGGTCCAATCATGCTAACACCCCAATCATGCTAACACCACACAGACAGGTCCAATCATGCTAACACCACACAGACAGGTCCAATCATGCTAACACCCCAATCATGCTAACACCACACAGACAGGTCCAATCATGCTAACACCACACAGACAGGTCCAATCATGCTAACACCCCAATCATGCTAACACCACACAGACAGGTCCAATCATGCTAACACCACACAGACAGGTCCAATCATGCTAACACCCCAATCATGCTAACACCACACAGACAGGTCCAATCATGCTAACACCACGCAGACAGGTCCAATCATGCTAACACCCCAATCATGCTAACACCACACAGACAGGTCCAATCATGCTAACACCCCAATCATGCTAACACCACACAGACAGGTCCAATCATGCTAACACCACACAGACAGGTCCAATCATGCTAACACCCCAATCATGCTAACACCACACAGACAGGTCCAATCATGCTAACACCACACAGACAGGTCCAATCATGCTAACACCCCAATCATGCTAACACCACACAGACAGGTCCAATCATGCTAACACCACACAGACAGGTCCAATCATGCTAACACCCCAATCATGCTAACACCACACAGACAGGTCCAATCATGCTAACACCACACAGACAGGTCCAATCATGCTAACACCCCAATCATGCTAACACCACACAGACAGGTCCAATCATGCTAACACCACACAGACAGGTCCAATCATGCTAACACCCCAATCATGCTAACACCACACAGACAGGTCCAATCATGCTAACACCACAGAGACAGGTCCAATCATGCTAACACCCCAATCATGCTAACACCACACAGACAGGTCCAATCATGCTAACACCACACAGACAGGTCCAATCATGCTAACACCCCAATCATGCTAACACCACACAGACAGGTCCAATCATGCTAACACCCCAATCATGCTAACACCACACAGACAGGTCCAATCATGCTAACACCACACAGACAGGTCCAATCATGCTAACACCCCAATCATGCTAACACCACACAGACAGGTCCAATCATGCTAACACCACACAGACAGGTCCAATCATGCTAACACCCCAATCATGCTAACACCACACAGACAGGTCCAATCATGCTAACACCACACAGACAGGTCCAATCATGCTAACACCCCAATCATGCTAACACCACACAGACAGGTCCAATCATGCTAACACCCCAATCATGCTAACACCACACAGACAGGTCCAATCATGCTAACACCCCAATCATGCTAACACCACACAGACAGGTCCAATCATGCTAACACCACACAGACAGGTCCAATCATGCTAACACCCCAATCATGCTAACACCACACAGACAGGTCCAATCATGCTAACACCACACAGACAGGTCCAATCATGCTAACACCCCAATCATGCTAACACCACACAGACAGGTCCAATCATGCTAACACCACACAGACAGGTCCAATCATGCTAACACCCCAATCATGCTAACACCACACAGACAGGTCCAATCATGCTAACACCACACAGACAGGTCCAATCATGCTAACACCCCAATCATGCTAACACCACACAGACAGGTCCAATCATGCTAACACCACACAGACAGGTCCAATCATGCTAACACCCCAATCATGCTAACACCACACAGACAGGTCCAATCATGCTAACACCACACAGACAGGTCCAATCATGCTAACACCCCAATCATGCTAACACCACACAGACAGGTCCAATCATGCTAACACCACACAGACAGGTCCAATCATGCTAACACCCCAATCATGCTAACACCACACAGACAGGTCCAATCATGCTAACACCACACAGACAGGTCCAATCATGCTAACACCCCAATCATGCTAACACCACACAGACAGGTCCAATCATGCTAACACCCCAATCATGCTAACACCACACAGACAGGTCCAATCATGCTAACACCACACAGACAGGTCCAATCATGCTAACACCCCAATCATGCTAACACCACACAGACAGGTCCAATCATGCTAACACCACACAGACAGGTCCAATCATGCTAACACCCCAATCATGCTAACACCACACAGACAGGTCCAATCATGCTAACACCACACAGACAGGTCCAATCATGCTAACACCCCAATCATGCTAACACCACACAGACAGGTCCAATCATGCTACCACCACACAGACAGGTCCAATTGTGCTAACACCCCAATCATGCTAACACCACACAGACAGGTCCAATCATGCTAACACCACACAGACAGGTCCAATCATGCTAACACCCCAATCATGCTAACACCACACAGACAGGTCCAATCATGCTAACACCCCAATCATGCTAACACCACACAGACAGGTCCAATCATGCTAACACCACACAGACAGGTCCAATCATGCTAACACCCCAATCATGCTAACACCACACAGACAGGTCCAATCATGCTAACACCACACAGACAGGTCCAATCATGCTAACACCCCAATCATGCTAACACCACACAGACAGGTCCAATCATGCTAACACCACACAGACAGGTCCAATCATGCTAACACCCCAATCATGCTAACACCACACAGACAGGTCCAATCATGCTAACACCACACAGACAGGTCCAATCATGCTAACACCCCAATCATGCTAACACCACACAGACAGGTCCAATCATGCTAACACCACACAGACAGGTCCAATCATGCTAACACCCCAATCATGCTAACACCACACAGACAGGTCCAATCATGCTAACACCCCAATCATGCTAACACCACACAGACAGGTCCAATCATGCTAACACCACACAGACAGGTCCAATCATGCTAACACCCCAATCATGCTAACGCCACACAGACAGGTCCAATCATGCTAACACCACACAGACAGGTCCAATCATGCTAACACCCCAATCATGCTAACACCACACAGACAGGTCCAATCATGCTAACACCACACAGACAGGTCCAATCATGCTAACACCCCAATCATGCTAACACCACACAGACAGGTCCAATCATGCTAACACCACACAGACAGGTCCAATCATGCTAACACCCCAATCATGCTAACACCACACAGACAGGTCCAATCATGCTAACACCACACAGACAGGTCCAATCATGCTAACACCCCAATCATGCTAACACCACACAGACAGGTCCAATCATGCTAACACCCCAATCATGCTAACACCACACAGACAGGTCCAATCATGCTAACACCACACAGACAGGTCCAATCATGCTAACACCCCAATCATGCTAACACCACACAGACAGGTCCAATCATGCTAACACCACACAGACAGGTCCAATCATGCTAACACCCCAATCATGCTAACACCACACAGACAGGTCCAATCATGCTAACACCCCAATCATGCTAACACCACACAGACAGGTCCAATCATGCTAACACCACACAGACAGGTCCAATCATGCTAACACCCCAATCATGCTAACACCACACAGACAGGTCCAATCATGCTAACACCACACAGACAGGTCCAATCATGCTAACACCCCAATCATGCTAACACCACACAGACAGGTCCAATCATGCTAACACCACACAGACAGGTCCAATCATGCTAACACCCCAATCATGCTAACACCACACAGACAGGTCCAATCATGCTAACACCACACAGACAGGTCCAATCATGCTAACACCCCAATCATGCTAACACCACACAGACAGGTCCAATCATGCTAACACCACACAGACAGGTCCAATCATGCTAACACCCCAATCATGCTAACACCACACAGACAGGTCCAATCATGCTAACACCCCAATCATGCTAACACCACACAGACAGGTCCAATCATGCTAACACCACACAGACAGGTCCAATCATGCTAACACCCCAATCATGCTAACACCACACAGACAGGTCCAATCATGCTAACACCACACAGACAGGTCCAATCATGCTAACACCCCAATCATGCTAACACCACACAGACAGGTCCAATCATGCTAACACCACACAGACAGGTCCAATCATGCTAACACCCCAATCATGCTAACACCACACAGACAGGTCCAATCATGCTAACACCCCAATCATGCTAACACCACACAGACAGGTCCAATCATGCTAACACCACACAGACAGGTCCAATCATGCTAACACCCCAATCATGCTAGCACCACACAGACAGGTCCAATCATGCTAACACCACACAGACAGGTCCAATCATGCTAACACCCCAATCATGCTAACACCACACAGACAGGTCCAATCATGCTAACACCCCAATCATGCTAACACCACACAGACAGGTCCAATCATGCTAACATCCCAATCATGCTAACACCACACAGACAGGTCCAATCATGCTAACACCCCAATCATGCTAGCACCACACAGACAGGTCCAATCATGCTAACACCCCAATCATGCTAACACCACACAGACAGGTCCAATCATGCTAACACCCCAATCATGCTAACACCACACAGACAGGTCCAATCATGCTAACACCCCAATCATGCTAGCACCACACAGACAGGTCCAATCATGCTAACACCACACAGACAGGTCCAATCATGCTAACACCCCAATCATGCTAACACCACACAGACAGGTCCAATCATGCTAACACCCCAATCATGCTAACACCACACAGACAGGTCCAATCATGCTAACATCCCAATCATGCTAACACCACACAGACAGGTCCAATCATGCTAACACCACACAGACAGGTCCAATCATGCTAACACCCCAATCATGCTAACACCACACAGACAGGTCCAATCATGCTAACACCCCAATCATGCTAACACCACACAGACAGGTCCAATCATGCTAACATCCCAATCATGCTAACACCACACAGACAGGTCCAATCCTGACCAGAAGTCTGGTGTGTTTACATTTAGGAAATCAATGCTAAAAGCTTTTATTATTTAGTTTATGAAAAGTAAAATCAAATAAAAAATCAAGATAAAGCAATATGAGGAAAATAAATTCCTTTTCTCTGCTGTATCGGTCGGTCCTGCTGCTGAGCGTCTGAGCTGATGAGCTGCTGAGCTGCTGAGCTGCTGAGCGTCTGAGCTGCTGAGCTGCTGAGCGTCTGAGCTGATGAGCTTCTAAGCTGCTGAGCTGCTGAGCGTCTGAGCTGCTGAGCTGCTGAGCTGCTGAGCGTCTGAGCTGCTGAGCTGCTGAGCGTCTGAGCTGCTGAGCTGCTGAGCGTCTGAGCTGCTGAGCTGCTGAGCGTCTGAGCTGCTGAGCTGCTGAGCGTCTGAGCTGCTGAGCTGCTGAGCTGCTGAGCTGCTGAGCTGCTGAGCGTCTGAGCTGATGAGCTGCTGAGCTGCTGAGCGTCTGAGCTGATGAGCTTCTGAACTGCTGAGCTGCTGAGCATGCTCAGGTGCTATGGCCGTGGACCAACTGTGTCTGGAAACGCTTTAAATCAATGTTTCATAGAAAGTCATTTTTACATTAGATGTTAATGAGTCATAAACCAAAAGCATGTGTAATAATAGAGATAGGCTTGCACCTGCTTGTCTCCATGGAGATGTCTGCAGGGTTTCACAGTATGGCATTAAAGTGATTTGTCTTACAGTGTGCGGGGTGGCCTTTCCATAGATCTGACCAGTAAATTGGCATTGTGGCGCCAACAATATAACTCTTTATCATCATATACTGTACAGACAACATCCTTTCTCAGAAGTGGACATCAAACTCACGGAAAGGACAAATAAATGAGATGCTAATATTGTCTTTCCAAAACCAAAAAGAAGTGCCATCTTAATACAATTCTGCCTGTCTCAGCCATTCTCACATCTCACATTTCTGCACAAAACGTGAAATATATTCCGCAATGGGCCTTTTCTACAAAGTATTATCTTACCACAAATGTCAGCAGTTTGTTTTGTCACACTTCTGCCACGTGTATAAAGCGACAGCTCTGAGAGGCGGACTATAGCAGGAGATTAGTGTCAACTCTTGTCATCTGGAGTTATGAACAACATGTAGAATGGAATTGCATTAGTTTTCAAGGTTAGCATTAGCATAGCACACAGTCTTTTGTCAAAGGTAGAGATCCAAACGTCTTTAAGTCCATAAATCAACTCTTTTTCCGACACGTTCATCACTGCGCGCTTACATTAGCATGTCAGAGGTAAGCTAGCTTTGCAATTGAATACATTATGTAACTGTAAGCTTCTTGGCCCTTCATTGTAGGTCTTTTACGTATTATCAGTTTTCAGTGAGATGATCGCCATGGTAACGCTCTGGGCGGGGCTGGAGACTTTGACTTTCCTTTGGCTCACGTCAACAACAACCGGCTCTGAGAAGAATAAAACAGTGTTCACAGGTGAGATTACACTACAGCGAGATCTCTCCTCTCCTCCTCTTCTCCTCCTCTTCTCTTCTCCTCCTCTTCTCTTCTCCTCCTATTCTCCTCCTCTTCTCCTCCTCTTCTCCTCCTCTTCTCCTCCTCTTCTCCTCCTCTTCTCTTCTCCTCCTCTTCTCTTCTCTCTCTCTCCTTCTTTGAGCTTGTGCTTTCTGTGGCTCTGAGGCTGTTTTGCGCCCCAACAATTAAATTAAATGACATTTATTTTTGTAACACCCAAAATCACCACAGCAGTTTCCTCTAAGGGCGACAGTGAAAAACAGATGTTGAACAATATTCATAGGAAATTAGCAAATGTGCCAACATCCCCTGACCTCTGACCCTCCAGACGACCCACAGTGAGGGAGGCCCTGCCTCTGCCCCTGGCCTGGCTCTGCCCCTGGCTCTGGCCTGCCTCTGCCCCTGGCTCTGTCCCTGTAAACTCATGAAGCAGCAGGTTTAGAACAGCTGTACTGACACTGACTGTAGCTCGTGCAGTTGAGCCGCACTAGTGTGGACCTCCGTGTGTGAGCGGCCGCTCAGCCCTTTATCCACAGACATTATAAACAGATTGGGCTTCTGGACTCAGTCCGATACACATTCACACACACATACACACACATACAGATGCACACATTCACACACACATACACACACATACAGATGCACACACTCACACACACATACACACACATACAGATGCACACACTCACACACACTCACACACACATACAGATGCACACACTCACACACACATACAGATGCACACACTCACACACACACACACACACATACAGATGCACACACTCACACACACATACAGATGCACACACTCACACACACATACACACACATACAGATGCACACACTCACACACACACAGATGCACACACTCACACACACATACACACACATACAGATGCACACACTCACACACACTCACACACACATACAGATGCACACACTCACACACACATACACACACATACAGATGCACACACTCACACACACACAGATGCACACACTCACACACACACACACACACACACACAGATGCACACACTCACACACACATACACACACATACAGATGCACACACTCACACACACATACACACACATACAGATGCCTGAAGAGTGGGTCCAGCTCGCCTCCCACGGTCCCTCATCTGCCTGAGGAGTGGGTCCAGTTCGCCTCCGACGGTCCCTCATCTGCCTGAAGAGTGGGTCCTGCTCGACTCCGACGGTCCCTCATCTGCCTGAAGAGTGGGTCCAGTTCGCCTCAGTCGGTCCCTCATCTGCCTGAAGAGTGGGTCCAGCTCCAGTCTCCTCGTGTCCGTCTGTCCGTCTGTGAGAGTCGGATCTCTCCTTCACTGGAACTCCTCCAGGTTTCTACGCTTTTTTCCCAAAGAGGTTTTTTTTTGTAGTTTTTCCTGGCCGAGAAGGAGAGTCTAAGGACAGAGGACCCTGGGACATCGTCCCTCGCCACCACAGACATTGTCTGACTTCATCGCCACCACAGACATTGTCTGACTCCATCGCCACCACAGACATTGTCTGACTTCATCGCCACCACAGACATTGTTGATTCATTTCTCCCTGTGGCCCTCAGAGGCAACTGTTGTTGTGATTTTGGGCCTTACAAAAATAAATTGATTTGATTTGATTTGATTTGATTTGATGCACACACTCACACACACACAGATGCACACACTCACACACACACACACACACACATACAGATGCACACACTCACACACACATACACACACACACAGATGCACACACTCACACACACATACACACACATACAGATGCACACACTCACACACACACACAGATGCACACACTCACACACACATACACACACACACAGATGCACACACTCACACACACATACAGATGCACACACTCACACACACACAGATGCACACACTCACACACACATACACACACATACAGATGTACACACTCACACACACACACACACACATACAGATGCACACACTCACACACACACAGATGCACACACTCACACACACATACACACACATACAGATGCACACACTCACACACACATTCACACACACACAGATGCACACACTCACACACACATACAGATGCACACACTCACACACACTCACACACACATACAGATGCACACACTCACACACACTCACACACACATACAGATGCACACACTCACACACACTCACACACACATACAGATGCACACACTCACACACACTCACACACACATACAGATGCACACACTCACACACACATACACACACATACAGATGCACACACTCACACACACATACAGATGCACACACTCACACACACTCACACACACATACAGATGCACACACTCACACACACTCACACACACATACAGATGCACACACTCACACACACTCACACACACATACAGATGCACACACTCACACACACTCACACACACATACAGATGCACACACTCACACACACATACAGATGCACACACTCACACACACATACAGATGCACACACTCACACACACATACAGATGCACACACTCACACACACTCACACACATATACAAATTCACACACTCACACACACATACAGATGCACACACTCACACACACTCACACACACATACAGATGCACACACTCACACACACTCACACACACATACAGATGCACACACTCACACACACATACAGATGCACACACTCACACACACTCACACACACATACAGATGCACACACTCACACACACTCACACACACATACAGATGCACACACTCACACACACATACACACACATACAGATGCACACACTCACACACACATACACACACATACAGATGCACACACTCACACACACATACAGATGCACACACTCACACACACTCACACACACATACAGATGCACACACTCACACACACTCACACACACATACAGATGCACACACTCACACACACATACAGATGCACACACTCACACACACATACAGATGCACACACTCACACACACATACAGATGCACACACTCACACACACATACACACACATACAGATGCACACACTCACACACACTCACACACACATACAGATGCACACACTCACACACACATACAGATGCACACACTCACACACACTCACACACACATACAGATGCACACACTCACACACACATACACACACATACAGATGCACACACTCACACACACTCACACACACATACAGATGCACACACTCACACACACTCACACACACATACAGATGCACACACTCACACACACTCACACACACATACAGATGCACACACTCACACACACATACACACACATACAGATGCACACACTCACACACACATACACACACATACAGATGCACACACTCACACACACATACACACACATACAGATGCACACACTCACACACACATACAGATGCACACACTCACACACACATACACACACATACAGATGCACACACTCACACACACATACAGATGCACACACTCACACACACTCACACACACATACAGATGCACACACTCACACACACTCACACACACATACAGATGCACACACTCACACACACTCACACACACATACAGATGCACACACTCACACACACTCACACACACATACAGATGCACACACTCACACACACATACAGATGCACACACTCACACACACATACAGATGCACACACTCACACACACATACAGATGCACACACTCACACACACTCACACACATATACAGATGCACACACTCACACACACATACAGATGCACACACTCACACACACTCACACACACATACAGATGCACACACTCACACACACTCACACACACATACAGATGCACACACTCACACACACATACAGATGCACACACTCACACACACTCACACACACACATACAGATGCACACACTCACACACACATACACACACATACAGATGCACACACTCACACACACATACAGATGCACACACTCACACACACTCACACACACATACAGATGCACACACTCACACACACTCACACACACATACAGATGCACACACTCACACACACATACAGATGCACACACTCACACACACATACAGATGCACACACTCACACACACATACAGATGCACACACTCACACACACTCACACACACATACAGATGCACACACTCACACACACATACACACACATACAGATGCACACACTCACACACACTCACACACACATACAGATGCACACACTCACACACACATACAGATGCACACACTCACACACACTCACACACACATACAGATGCACACACTCACACACACATACACACACATACAGATGCACACACTCACACACACTCACACACACATACAGATGCACACACTCACACACACTCACACACACATACAGATGCACACACTCACACACACATACACACACATACAGATGCACACACTCACACACACATACACACACATACAGATGCACACACTCACACACACATACACACACATACAGATGCACACACTCACACACACATACAGATGCACACACTCACACACACATACAGATGCACACACACACATACACACACATACAGATGCACACACTCACACACACATACAGATGCACACACTCACACACACATACAGATGCACACACTCACACACACTCCTGGTGCGAGCTGGTGTTTCAGTATTCCAGAGAAGCTGCCACAAATCCTTCCAGCCTCAAAGAGTCTTGATACATTCTGTTTCCAGGACGTTGCAGCGTCTTGCATCCGTCAGACACTGTGCACAGATGACAGTTAGACGCTTCTTCTGCCACTACAGCAGACTGAGAAACTACAGGAGCAGAACCTCTTTGTGAGTCCTGACCTGACTTTGTCTGGACGCTACGTGACGACGACAACGGAGAAAAACATTCGATGAGAAGATGAAGTTATATCATCGGAACAAAGAGCTTTTTACAGAAATGGATGAGAATGTTTTAGTATCAGAGCTGTTTCACTGTGTTCAGAGTTGAGACTCGAGATTTGGACATACAGTTTAATCAACAGAGCTTAAACTTATCGCGAATAATTATAGTAAATCGATACATTAATCATGACTAAACCGGTGGAGACGTTGGTTGAACATCGTTCACACTGTGACGAAAACCAGGCTGAGCGCTAAAACGAATACTAAATTAAACCAAATTTGAGAACACAAGTAAACACCAGGCCAATCCGAACAGAGCCAATCACACGTGGCAATGAAGTCTGTGGTTTACTGTAAACTAGGGACTGTCAAGAGGATTAGGTTAATCGATAATTGTGATTATTTAGGTCACAATATAATTGTAATAAACGGAATATGAAAATCGTGATAATTTTCAAAGCAAAGTTGTTCAAATTATAGGCCAAAATTATACTTATATGTTAACTTTTTGTCACATTTAACTTTATTTTGTCTTAAACTTTTACGATCTCTCAAACTTAGTCTTAAAGTGCCCATGACAGGTCGGGCGACTCATTGAACTAAAATGCTAAATATATATACAAGATAAATATGTTTTGAATTGTGTTCAAAATTAGTTAGTTTGTAGTAGGTTTATATGATCACTTCCTGTTTGTAATTGATGGCATCACAATAGGAAATTAAAGCCGCAAGCGGCATCCAACGGCCCTCGCGGGCCGCTGGCCTTCCGACTCTGCGCTTTCGACTTGATAAAGATGGCGCCCTTATTGTGTGTTGAATTAAAAAAAGAACTTGACAGACGGCGACACGTTGGACATGGCCAATCCAGTGCAAATGAACACAAGTGTCAGTCAAATTTGCTGCGCCGCCGCACAGAGACCGTGACACTTGGAATAAAAATATGGATATCTTTTGATGCCCCGCTTGTGTAGATGATATTTCCCAAAGTAAAGCTTGATCGAGCTATTGCCCACAGAGGAGTTCATTAAAGTGTGAAGCATAAATTTGAACATTTCAAAGATTTGGCATTTTCCCATTTGTGACAGTATATTTGCAGCTCCACGGCACAGAGACCGTACCACTTAAAATCAAAATATGACTAACTTTTGATGCCCCGTTTGTGTAGATGATTTTCCCCAAATATGAGTTTGATCGGGCAATCGCCCTGGGAGGAGTTTGTTAAAGTGTGAACCGTAAAAATGTGGTCATTTTAGAGATTTTGCTGTTTTCCCATTTCTGACATATATTTGCGGGTCCGCCACACAGAGACCGTAGCACTTAGAATCAAAATATGGATAGGTTTTGATGCCTCGCTTGTGTAGATGATATTCTCCAAATATGAACTTGATCGGACAATCGCCCTAGGAGGAGTTTGTTAAAGTGTGAAGCGTAAAAATGTGGTGATTTGAGCAATTCTACGATTTTCCCATAAGGATAACATGGGATGTTTCTGTCATCGCTACGGTTACGCCGTACAAAATATGACTTTGGCTCTCATACTTTTATGATCAGGATGGCAAATTAGAATTTTGTTCAAAATATCATGTCATTTGGAAAAACTCTTTTGTTTATAGGCCACTCTGAAGGCCAAATAGTCAGAATTCTGGGAAACGTTTGCGGCTCCGTCGCACAAAGACCGTAAAAGTTATCCTTAAAATTTGGATAACTTTAGATACACCACTTGTCTAGAGGACGTACACCGATTTTGAGGTTGGAGGGCAAAACGCACTAGGAGGACTTCGTTAAAGTGTAAAACATAAAAATGTGGTAATTTGAGAGATTTTGTTGTTTTCCCATAGGGATAACATGGAAGGTTTCTGTCATCGCTACGACTACGGCGTAAAAATTTAGGCATTTTTGTGATTGGCTTTTGTGATCGGGACGGCAAAATAGAATTTTGGGTAAAGTTTAGACAATTTTGGTAAAACAAATTTTTGACCTTCAATGTAAATTTAAAGGTCACTCTGTAGGGGGCGCTATCACTGCCATTTCAATTTTGTCAGCCTAAACTGGTCCAAACTAGAAAGTTTAACAAATGATTCAAATTTGGTCCTAATCGGACTGGTTTTGATCAAATGGGAGCAATTTTTAGACCTGCAATATTCCAAAATAAGTTGTCCAACTTTGCGGCTGCGCCGCACACAGACCGTAAAAGGTATCTCAAAAAATTGGATAACTTTAGATGCCCCACTTGTCCAGAGGACGTACGCCGATTTTGAAGTCGGTGGGCAAAACGCCCTAGGAGGAGTTCGTCAAAGTTTGACGTGAACAAAATGGCTAACACAGCGTGTTTTCATTTTCAAAGGAAGATGGTGGCCATAGGGTAAGTCTGGGGGCGTGGCCACAATAAAAAAAAAATTTTGTCCTCACAAGAGGAATGCGTGTCCCGAATTTCGTAGCTGTACGACAAAGTTGACCTCGGGGCGTCTCCCATAGGCGCAATGTATTTTGACTTTTGTCGGTGGCGCTGTCGCGCCATTTTTTAACGAAAAAAAAAATGGCCCAGAAAAAACAAAATTTTTCGCCGATTCTGAATTTTGGGCAAAGTTTGGTGAGTTTTTGAGCATGTTCAGGGGGTCAAATTAGAGATCAAAGCGCTGAAGAAGAACAAGAATTAAAGCCGCAAGCGGCATCCAACGGCCCTCGCGGGCCGCCGGCCTTCCGACTCTGTGCTTTCGACTTGATAAAGATGGCGCCCTTATTGTGTGTTGAATTATAAAAGAACTTGACAGACGGCGACACATTGGACATGGCCAATCCAGTACAAATCAACACAAGTGTCAGTCAAATTTGCTGCTCCGCCGCACAGAGACCGTAGCACTTGGAATAAAAATATGGATAACTTTTGATGCCGCGCTTATGTAGATGATTTTTCCCAAAGTAAAGCTTGATCGAGCTATTGCCCACAGAGGAGTTTGTTAAAGTGTGAAGCGTAAATGTGAACATTTCAAGGATTTCGCTGTTTTCCCATTTCTGACATATATTTGCGGGTCCGCCACACAGAGACCGTAGCACTTAGAATCAAAATATGGATAAGTTTTAATGCCCCGCTTGTGTAGATGATATTCTCCAAATATGAACTTGATCGGACAATCGCCCTAGGAGGAGTTTGTTAAAGTGTGAAGCGTAAAAATGTGGTGATTTGAGCGATTTTGCGATTTTCCCATAAGGATAACATGGGATGTTTCTGTCATCGCTACGGTTACGCCGTACAAAATATTACTTTGGCTCTCATACTTTTATGATCAGGATGGCAAATTAGAATTTAGTGCAAAATGTCATGTCATTTGGAAAAACTCTATTGTTTATAGGCCACTCTAAAGGCCAAATAGTCAGAATTCTGGGAAACGTTTGCGGCTCCGTTGCACAGAGACCGTAAAAGTTATCCTTAAAATTTGGATAACTTTAGATACACCACTTGTCTAGAGGACGTACACCGATTTTGAGGTCGGTGGGCAAAACGCACTAGGAGGACTTCGTTAAAGTGTGAAACAGAAAAATGTGGATATTCGAGAGATTTAGCGGTTTTCCCATAGGGATAACATGGGAGGTTTATGTCATCGCTACGACTACGCCGTAAAAATTAAGGCATTTGTCTGATTGGCTTTTTTGATCGGGACGCCAAAATAGAATTTTGGGCAAAGTTTAGAAAATTTTGGTAAAACTAATTTTTGACCTTCAATGTTAATTTAAAGGTCACTCTGTAGGGGGCGCTATCGCGCCTATTTCAATTTTGTCATCATAAACTGGTCCAAACTAGAAAGTTGAACAACTGATTCAAATTTGGTCCTAATCGGACTTGTTTTGATCAAATGGGAACAATTTTTAGATCTGCAATATCCCAAAATAAGTTGTCCAACTTTGCGGCTGCGCCGCACACAGACCGTAAAAGGTATCTCAAAAAATTGGATAACTTTAGATGTCCCACTTGTCCAGAGGACGTCCGCCGATTTTGAAGTCGGTGGGCAAAACGCCCTAGGAGGAGTTCGTCAAAGTTTGACGTGAACAAAATGGCTAACACAGCGTGTTTTCATTTTCAAGGGAAGATGGCGGCCATAGGGTAAGTCTGGGGGCGTGGCCACAATAATATTTTTTTTTTGTCCTCACGAGAGGAATGTGTGTCCCGAATTTCGTAGCTTTACGACAAAGTTGACCTCGGGGCGTCTCCCATAGGCGCAATGTATTTTGACTTTTGTCGGTGGCGCTGTCGCGCCATTTTTTAACGAAAAAAAAAATGGCCCAGAAAAAATAAAATTTTTCGCCGATTCTGAATTTTGGGCAAAGTTTGGTGAGTTTTTGAGCATGTTCAGGGGGTCAAATTAGAGATCAAAGCGCTGAAGAAGAACAATAAAAATTAAAGCCGCAAGCGGCATCCAACGGCCCTCGCGGGCCGCCGGCCTTCCGACTCTGCTCTCTGCATTTTACAGAGATGGCGCTAACGCAATTATCTAAGAACTAAGACAGCGACACATTGGACATGTGGACAACCAGTGCAAATGAACACAAATGTCGGTCAAATATGCAGCTCCAGCGCACAGAGACCGTGACACTTGGAATAAAAATATGGATAACTTTTGATGCTCCGCTTGTGTAGATTATTTTTCCCAAATATGAGCTTGATCGAGCTATTGCCCACAGAGGAGTTCATTAAAGTGTGAAGCATAAATGTGAACATTTCAAGGATTTGGCGTTTTTCCCATTTGTGACAGTATATTTGCAGCTCCACGGCACAGAGACCGTAGCACTTAAAATCAAAATATGGATAACTTTTGATGCCCCATTTGTGTAGATGATTTCCCCAAATATGAGCTTGATCGGGCAATCGGCCTAGGAGGAGTTGGTGAAAGTGTGAAGCGTGAAAATGTGGTCATTTTAGAGATTTCGCTGTTTTCCCATTTCTGACATATATTTGCGGGTCCGCCACACAGAGACCGTAGCACTTAGAATCAAAATATGGGTAAGTTTTGATGGCCCGCTTGTGTAGATGATTTTCCCCAAATATGAGCTTGATCGGACAATCGCCCTAGGAGGAGTTTGTTAAAGTGTGAAGCGTAAAAATGTGGTGATTTGAGCGATTTTGCGATTTTCCCATAAGGATAACATGGGATGTTTCTGTCATCGCTACGGTTACGCCGTACAAAATATTACTTTGGCTCTCATACTTTTATGATCAGGATGGCAAATTAGAATTTAGTGCAAAATGTCATGTCATTTGGAAAAACTCTATTGTTTATAGGCCACTCTGAAGGCCAAATAGTCAGAATTCTGGGAAACGTTTGCGGCTCCGTCGCACAGAGACCGTAAAAGTTATCCTTAAAATTTGGATAACTTTAGATGCCCCACTTGTCTAGAGGACGTACACCGATTTTGAGGTTGGTGGGCAAAACGCACTAGGAGGAGTTCGTTGAAGTGTAAAACATAAAAATGTGGTAATTTGAGAGATTTGGTGGTTTTCCCATAGGGATAACATGGGAGGTTTCTGTCATCGCTACGACTACGCCGTAAAAATTTAGGCATTTTTGTGATTGGCTTTTGTGATCGGGACGGCAAAATAGAATTTTGGGTAAAGTTTAGACAATTTTGGTAAAACTAATTTTTGACCTTCAATGTTAATTTAAAGGTCACTCTGTAGGGGGCGCTATCGCGGCCATTTCAATTTTGTCAGCCTAAACTGGTCCAAACTAGAAAGTTTAACAACTGATTCAAATTTGGTCCTAATCGGACTGGTTTTGATCAAATGGGAGCAATTTTTAGATCTGCAATATTCCAAAATAAGTTGTCCAACTTTGCGGCTGCGCCGCACACAGACCGTTAAAGGTATCTCAAAAAATTGAATAACTTTAGATGCCCCACTTGTCCAGAGGACGTCCGCCGATTTTGAAGTCGGTGGGCAAAACGCCCTAGGAGGAGTTCGTCAAAGTTTGACGTGAACAAAATGACTAACACAGCGTATTTTCATTTTCAAAGGAAGATGGCGGCCATAGGGTAAGTCTGGGGGCGTGGCCACAATGATTTTTTTTGTTCGTCCTCACGAGAGGAATGCGTGTCCCGAATTTCGTAGCTTTACGCCAAAGTTGACCTCGGGGCGTCTCCCATAGGCGCAATGTATTTTGACTTTTGTCGGTGGCGCTGTCGCGCCATTTTTTAACGAAAAAAAAAATGGCCCAGAAAAAATAAAATTTTTCGCCGATTCTGAATTTTGGGCAAAGTTTGGTGAGTTTTTGAGCATGTTCAGGGGGTCAAATTAGAGATCAAAGCGCTGAAGAAGAACAAGAAAAATTAAAGCCGCAAGCGGCATCCAACGGCCCTCGCGGGCCGCCGGCCTTCCGACTCTGCGCTTTTGACTTGATAAAGATGGCGCCCTTATTGTGTCTTGAATAAAAAAAGAACTTGACAGACGGCGACACATTGGACATGGCCAATCCAGTGCAAATGAACACAAGTGTCAGTCAAATTTGCTGCGCCGCCGCACAGAGACCGTAGCACTTGGAATAAAAATATGGATACCTTTTGATGCCCCGCTTGTGTAGATGATTTTTCCCAAAGTAAAGCTTGATCAAGCTATTGCCCACGGAGGAGTTTGTTAAAGTGTGAAGCGTAAATGTGAACATTTCAAGGATTTGGCGTTTTTCCCATTTGTGACAGTATATTTGCAGCTCCACGGCACAGAGACCGTACCACTTAAAATCAAAATATGGATAACTTTTGATGCCCCGTTTGTGTAGATGATTTTCCCCAAATATGAGCTTGATCGGGCAATCGCCCTAGGAGGAGTTCGTTAAAGTGTGAAGCGTAAAAATGTGGTGATTTTAGAGATTTCGCTGTTTTCCCATTTCTGACATATATTTGCGGGTCCGCCACACAGAGACCGTAGCACGTAGAATCAAAATATGGGTAAGTTTTGATGCCCCGCTTGTGTAGATGATATTCTCCAAATATGAACTTGATCGGACAATCGCCCTAGGAGGAGTTCATTAAAGTGTGAAGCGTAAAAATGTGGTGATTTGAGCGATTCTACGATTTTCCCATAAGGATAACATGGGATGTTTCTGTCAACGCTACGGTTACGCCGTACAAAATATGACTTTGGCTCTCATACTTTTATGATCAGGATGGCAAATTAGAATTTTGTTCAAAATATCATGTCATTTGGAAAAACTCTATTGTTTATAGGCCACTCTGAAGGCCAAATAGTCAGAATTCTGGGAAACGTTTGCGGCTCCGTCGCACAAAGACCGTAAAAGTTATCCTTAAAATTTGGATAACTTTAGATACACCACTTGTCTAGAGGACGTACACCGATTTTGAGGTTGGTGGGCAAAACGCACTAGGAGGACTTCGTTAAAGTGTAAAACATAAAAATGTGGTAATTTGAGAGATTTTGTGGTTTTCCCATAGGGATAACATGGGAGGTTTCTGTCATCGCTACGACTACGGCGTAAAAATTTAGGCATTTTTGTGATTGGCTTTTGTGATCGGGACGGCAAAATAGAATTTTGGGTAAAGTTTAGACAATTTTGGTAAAACTAATTTTTGACCTTCAATGTTAATTTAAAGGTCACTCTGTAGGGGGCGCTATCACTGCCATTTCAATTTTGTCAGCCTAAACTGGTCCAAACTAGAAAGTTTAACAACTGATTCAAATTTGGTCCTAATCGGACTGGTTTTGATCAAATGGGAGCAATTTTTAGACCTGCAATATTCCAAAATAAGTTGTCCAACTTTGCGGCTGCGCCGCACACAGACCGTAAAAGGTATCTCAAAAAATTGAATAACTTTAGATGCCCCACTTGTCCAGAGGACGTACGCCGATTTTGAAGTCGGTGGGCAAAACGCCCTAGGAGGAGTTCGTCAAAGTTTGACGTAAACAAAATGGCTAACTCAGCTTGTTTTCATTTTCAAAGGAAGATGGCGGCCATAGGGTAAGTTTGGGGGCGTGGCCACAATGTTTTTTTTTTGTTTATCCTCACGAGAGGAATGCGTGTCCCGAATTTCGTAGCTTTACGCCAAAGTTGACCTCGGGGCGTCTCCCATAGGCGCAATGTATTTTGACTTTTGTCGGTGGCGCTGTCGCGCCATTTTTTAACGAAAAAAAAAATGGCCCAGAAAAAATAAAATTTTTCACCGATTCTGAATTTTGGGCAAAGTTTGGTGAGTTTTTGAGCATGTTCAGGGGGTCAAATTAGAGATCAAAGCGCTGAAGAAGAACAAGAAAAATAATAATAATAATAATATTTTTAGCAAAAACAATATAGCCGTTTTTACTATAACAACAAATGATACATCGTTTGAAAGCTCTAAGCCTTCCCGATGCCGCCATGGGGTGGAATTATCATTACGAGCGCTTACGCGCTCGTCACTCCCTATTCCGTCGGGATGCCCCGCCCACTCCCCATAGACTTCCATTGATTTGAGCAGATACAAGCATGGCCCATGCCTGCGGCATGGATTCTCGCATACGGGACGATGCCAGGAGGGTTTTTGGAGGAATGCAGCGCTTCGCGCTGCTGTTGTCAACAATTAGTGAATGGGCTACGCCCATTCACTAATTGTTGACTATTTCTGTCATAGCAGGAGTAAGTATGCATGATCCATGCCTTCGGCATGGGCTAGTTCACTGTACTTGCCAGGGGCGACGGGGTACCAAACATGCGGGCTGCGCCCGCATGTTTGGTCAGACAGTTGCAACGCTGCCTTCGGCAGCGTTGCGGGAGCAATAGGCCCTCCCCCTGCTGGGGCTCGGGCCTAAAAATAATAATATTTTTAGCAAAAACAATATAGCCGTTTTCACTATAACAACAAATTATACATCGTTTGAAAGCTCTAAGCCTTCCCGATGCCGCCATGGGGTGGAATCATCATTACGAGCGCTTACGCGCTCGTCACTCCCTATTCCGTCGGGATGCCCCGCCCACTCCCCATAGACTTCCATTGATTTGAGCAGATACAAGCATGGCCCATGCCTGCGGCATGGATTATCGCGTACGGGACGATGTCAGGAGGGTTTTTGGAGGAATGCAGCGCTTCGCGCTGCTGTTGTCAACAATTAGTGAATGGGCTACGCCCATTCACTAATTGTTGACTATTTCTGTCATAGCAGGAGTAAGTATGCATGATCCATGCCTTCGGCATGGGCTAGTTCACTGTACTTGCCAGGGGCGACGGGGTACCAAACATGCGGGCTGCGCCCGCATGTTTGGTCGAACAGTTGCAACGCTGCCTTCGGCAGCGTTGCGGGAGCAATAGGCCCTCCGCCCTGCTGGGGCTCGGGCCTAAAAATAATAATATTTTTAGCAAAAACAATATAGCCGTTTCCACTATAACAACAAAATTATACATCGTTTGAAAGCTCTAAGCCTTGCCGATGCCGCCATGGGGTGGAATCATCATTACGAGCGCTTACGCGCTCGTCACTCCCTATTCCGTCGGGATGCCCCGCCCACTCCCCATAGACTTCCATTGATTTGAGCAGATACAAGCATGGCCCATGCCTGCGGCATGGATTCTCGCGTACGGGACGATGCCAGGAGGGTTTCTGGAGGAATGCAGCGCTGCACCCGCATGTTTGGTCAGACAGTTGCAACGCTGCCTTCGGCAGCGTTGCGGGAGCAATAGGCCCTCCGCCCTGCTGGGGCTCGGGCCTAATTACCCAGCAAACACTGGGCAAATATTTGACACATAAAAATATACAAGAGTAACTTTATTTTGTTGAATTCATGTTTAGAGAGTCAAAAGAGCAGTTTCTTTGTGTAAATTCTGCAAACGCTTGGCCTGGAATGAGTATCTCTAGTGGATGTCACTTCCTGTTATTTTCCACAGATTTTTCAACCTTCTCTCCAAAAATACCAACTCAATTGGTGCAAAACAATTATTTATATGTACAACAGGTATAAATACACCAAAGAAAGTCAAAATTATAAAATCGTAAAAAGCCCTTTAAACTATATCCAATAGGGTTTTTAAAAAGGCTCATTTATTTAGATTTGTGAAATAATAAAACATTCTTAAAGATACTAAATAATGACATTAATATAAGGGATGTGTGCAAAGAATGTTGTTAATCATATTTGAAAAGATTTTAAGCACTAATAATGAATAAACTGTGCTGTCCAGTTTGCCTCACGTTTATGGATTCATTTTATATTTCTGTCGTTCTGATTATTCTCTTTTACACTGGCTTTTTAAGAGTGGAAAGTCACCAGCGTTTGACCCATTTTGAGTCCAAATAAAGTAGAAGCACATGGACAAAACCACCGCACCATCAATCCACTCGTGTGAACAATCTTTAATCTACTGAGATCTCGTCCCATCTCCACCTAAATTTGCCTTGAAAATCATCCTTTCTTCCCGAACGGCGTCGCCACTCCACAGATCTGACCTGTAACTTGGCCATGTTGCCCCGCCCGTTTCTCTCCCTCCACAAGAAAAGTTAGACGGTGCACCTTTAACACGAAACATCCAATTCAAATCAAAACTCTCCAAACCACGTGCTGCTTTCAACCATGGTACGATCATCGTTTAGTGTCTGTCGATCCTGCAGCGAGTGGAGCGAGTACATCAAAGCAAATCACAGTTTAAGGCGGAGAGATCTGATGGAGTTGCCTCAGATGCCCTGGCTCAGCAGATGGGATCAATAGAACTGAATAATGACGCACTCTCATACATGGAATATTGACCTCCGTGCGTACTTCGCCCTGGACTATTTTGTCCCTCAGAAACGTGCACACAGTGACACTTTGTGCATTTGTGGATGAGAAAGAGGACTGTGCTTTTCCGAACTCTGGATGGAACACGATTCAGGTGTTTCTTCTTCTCCCGTCGTCGTGACACTTCGACCGATCGCTGTGAAGTGTCTTTTTACCGTTGGCGAGCGTCTCCCCAGAAGATTCATGTGAAGAACTCGACTCGGAGACACAGATCAGTCCGCGGTGGCATCTGGTTCACCTTCTCCGTTCTGTTCTCCACCATGTTTTTGGATGGTGCACTGCCTGGTGCTCCGCCCGTCCCGATCTCTTACAGACCATCCACTCTGGGACATTTGAACAAACTCAGAAGCTGCTTTATCCTCTATGTTTCACTGCAACTCTTTGTCTGAAGCTGTTCTTGACCCGTGTGGAGCTCCTGCAGTTGTCATCACGCTATCCCAGCATGCACCACCAAACAGAATTCAACCACCCTCTCATAACAATTCAAAATCTCTATTATGATTGGCGATTATATCAATTATGAATCTATTAATTAAAGAGATATTTAACGTAACATGTTTATGCTGTAACATGTTATGTGTAACATGTTTTATTTATATTGTTATATGTTTTCTTCAGCAATATATCGAACTTCAAAATGTGTTATTGTGACAGATCAACCTGGTGGCGTAGTGGTTTGACCTATGTTTTATTTGCAGTTTTTTAAGGTGCTCCTGAAGCCGCCTCCCCTCAGCGCACGCCAGACTGTAAAAAGCTTTAGTGAGATGCTTAACATTTCAAACCACTCCAGAGCCCGAGTGCTTTCACCTCGCCATGGCTTATCTGCGGCCTGTCTCCTCTGTCTGAGGAGGTAGGAGAGAGGAGATAGGACAAAGTGGACATGGAACAGGCTGCAGACAAGCGCCTCTCTCCTTTCCTAAGTGGACACGACAAGTTCTACAAGCCTTTTCAAAAAGGTCATAAACTAAAAATGCAATAATTTTTTTGCCTTGTTTGGTAAATGTACTTTATATCAGAAGTATGTAGGCAAATGGAACTTTTCCAAGCGAGAAACTGTCAACATGACACTGCTAAAGGCCTCTCCACCCACCACTGCACGCAACAAACTCAGCCGTAAACAGAGGATGAAGTGACCCTACTACAGTGTGCACTGGCCAGAGCGGGAATCCAACCCTCAACCCTCTGCAATAAAAATGATCACTCAGTAAACAAGTAAACTGAAGGTGTTTGGACTTAAAAAACATAAAGAACACTAGGGCTCGACCAATTTAATAATAATAATAATAATAACTTTTATTTATATAGCGCTTTTCAGTGACCCAAAGACGCTGAACATAATAAAAAAGGGGGGGGTATTTACAGACAGGGGGGACAACACGTACAGAACACATTAATATACAGATAAAATGAACAAGACAGAAGAAGTAGAGAGAAAAAGATGGGGATGTAACAGGGGGTAGAAGTGTAGGCAATGGGGTAGAGGAGGCTAGGGGTAGGGGAGGTCATAGGCTTGGGTGAAGAGGTATGTTTTTAGGCGGGATTTGAATGTTGTGAGTTTACAAGTCTGTCATCAAATTCAAACATTTGCACTGATGTTTTTGATTATTTGAAGTAACTGCAATAATTAAAAACTAAATTCCCTTCTCCCTCTCCGTGGGTGGTCTCATCCCTTTTTCTAAGCTCGGGTCCTCTACCAGAGGCCCCTGGGAGCCTGAGGGTTCTTCAGTATCTTTGCTGTTCCTGCACTGCACTTTTCTGGACCGAGATGTCTGATGTTTTTCCAGGGATCTGCTGTAGCCTCTCCTCCAGTCTGGGGGTCACTGCCCGAGGTGCTCCGATAACCACGGGCACCACGGGCACCATAGGCCAGGTCAGGCTGGACTTTTTTGGCCCTATCTAAACTGTCATTCACACTGCACTGTTCTGTCCGGTAAAAAAAGTACTTTGAAAAAGTAAACATGTTTTTTGGTGGTGGTGCAGTGGATAAGGGTGTTGCACATGTGCGGTTGCCACAACCACAGCATTGTGGGGTTGATTCCAGCCCTCAAACATTTGCCGAATGTCTTTTACCTCTCTCCCCCCCATTTCACTCTGCACCAGTCCTGTCGATAAAGCCTTTGGGCTAGTCAGCATTTCAAAGTTCCTTGACATCGACATTGGCTCAGAAGAAATAATCCTTATCGGTCGATCCTGAATGTAGAATCTCTGTGACAACCAATAACAACACTTAATTAACTTTTATTGAGTAGATCAGGTCAGGTCAGTTTGCAGATGTGAGGCGGCGTCATCCAGATTTCTGATATCAAAGAAATAGTGCCAAAAAGATTGTGCAGTCTTTGGTAAGTCCCTTCAACTTGACTTGTGTCCAACATGGAAGGGCTGGACTCCAACAAAAATGATAGTAAATACTTTAAACACTGTAATTCTATTCAATCACGACTACTTAACAGGATGACGAAACGGCCTGCTAGAACCATCAAATCTCAACGACATGACTAATGCAACGTGACACTTTTATAAACGTGTTAAGAACATCAGAACTATTACAGTGCATGTGCAAGTTGGCTACTTTACAGAAAAATGAGATGTTGAAGACTTTCGCAGTAGCATTCTGCCTTTCCTTGACTGGTTAAAAGTGTGTCTCCCCAAAGAGCAGCGGAGAGGATTCTGTTAGATTATTAGTGGGATCAATACCTGCAGAGCGTCTCGAGTGTGGGCCCCCAAGAACAATCCGACCCACTAGGAGCCAACCTTGAACCAAAATACAAACACTCTATATCCAGTTCTCAATAGAATTTGATGTTATAATTTCAGATGGAGGGAAGAAGGCAGTGTAACTCTAAAGATAGTGCATTGCTTTTACCTGTGGATTAAAACAAATTACAGTTTGTGTGTTAAATAGCAACGATTAAAAGTATTTAAAAAGTCTATGTCCATGGATCAATACTGAAAGACATTTTTATTTTGTTTTTGTGAAGAAAAAGTCAAATAAAAGGCATCAAAACAATGTAAAATGCAAAATTTTTAGTGATTCACTTTGTCATTCAACAAATTCGACTTTGTTGGGTTTTTTGTGGCCCTCTGCTCTGTATTTGTTTCAAAATGCGGCCCTCTGTGAAAAAGGTTTGGACACCCCTGGTTTTGATGGTGTGGGGCCTTACGTTCCCTCTGGTTGCTCCAAATTACACAAAACTAATTACTAAATTAAATTACTACTAAAAACATGCAATGTAGAAATGAAAGCCACACGAAAGCGTATCATCTTTAACACGTTACAGAACTTCTGCTGATGTTGACACACAGAGTAGACCAGCAGTGAGAGAACAGACCACACCTTCCCACAGTCTGTTGATGTAGCGGCTGCTGCTAACGCTCCACATGCAGGGAATCTTCAAAGTCTTCTGGTAATGTGTCAATATTGTTTCATTTGTGTGACTATGAAGGGGAGAACGCGAATACAGAACTAAATTATACCAGTTTTATTGGCTGCCATAATAAATAAACATTAGTGACATGTACGCGAGGCTTCAGGATGACCAAGACTATAGTCATGCCAGAGCAGTTAAGAAAAATGTTATAGTCAACAAAAACACGATACTCTATTCTCAATAACAGTAACATTTTCTAGGACTATATCAACATCAAAACTGAATTAAACCTGGTGATTTGTTTAAGTCACACTACAAGCCATTTGTATTTTATGTAATTATAGAGGGGGAAAAAACATGTTCAGAGCTGGGCTCTTCTGCAGTTTGAAAGACCACGCATTTGCCTTTACCATCAGCCACATGATTGTGTTTACCCTCAGTCACATGTTCGTGTTTACCATCAGCCACATGATTGTGTTTTCCCTCAGTCACATGTTTGTGTTTACCCTCAGTCACATGTTTGTGTTTACCATCAGCCACATGATTGTGTTTTCCCTCAGTCACATGATTGTGTTTACGCTCAGTCACATGATTGTGTTTTCCCTCAGTCACATGTTTGTGTTTACCCTCAGTCACATGATTGTGTTTACCCTCAGTCACATGTTTGTGTTTACCCTCAGTCACATGTTTGTGTTTACCCTCAGTCACATGTTTGTGTTTACCCTCAGTCACATGTTTGTGTTTACCCTCAGTCACATGTTTGTGTTTACCCTCAGTCACATGTTTGTGTTTACCCTCAGTCACATGTTTGTGTTTACCCTCAGTCACATGATTGTGTTTACCCTCAGTCACATGTTTGTGTTTACCCTCAGTCACATGTTTGTGTTTACCCTCAGTCACATGACTGTGTTTACCCTCAGTCACATGATTGTGTTTACGCTCAGTCACATGTTTGTGTTTACCCTCAGTCACATGATTGTGTTTACGCTCAGTCACATGATTGTGTTTTCCCTCAGTCACATGTTTGTGTTTACTCTCAGTCACATGTTTGTGTTTACCCTCAGTCACATGATTGTGTTTACGCTCAGTCACATGTTTGTGTTTACCCTCAGTCACATGTTTGTGTTTACCCTCAGTCACATGATTGTGTTTACCCTCAGTCACATGTTTGTGTTTACCCTCAGTCACATGTTTGTGTTTACCCTCAGTCACATGTTTGTGTTTACCCTCAGTCACATGTTTGTGTTTACCCTCAGTCACATGATTGTGTTTACCCTCAGTCACATGTTTGTGTTTACCCTCAGTCACATGTTTGTGTTTACGCTCAGTCACATGTTTGTGTTTACCGTCAGTCACATGTTTGTGTTTAGTGCTGGTCACATGTTTGTGTTTACCCTCAGTCACATGTTTGTGTTTACCCTCAGTCACATGTTTGTGTTTACCCTCAGTCACATGATTGTGTTTACCCTCAGTCACATGATTGTGTTTACGCTCAGTCACATGTTTGTGTTTACTGTCAGTCACATGTTTGTGTTTAGTGCTGGTCACATGTTTGTGTTTACCCTCAGTCACATGTTTGTGTTTACCCTCAGTCACATGTTTGTGTTTACCCTCAGTCACATGTTTGTGTTTACCCTCAGTCACATGATTGTGTTTACCCTCAGTCACATGTTTGTGTTTACCCTCAGTCACATGTTTGTGTTTACCCTCAGTCACATGTTTGTGTTTACCCTCAGTCACATGTTTGTGTTTACCCTCAGTCACATGATTGTGTTTTCCCTCAGTCACATGTTTGTGTTTACCCTCAGTCACATGATTGTGTTTTCCCTCAGTCACATGTTTGTGTTTACCCTCAGTCACATGTTTGTGTTTACCCTCAGTCACATGTTTGTGTTTACCCTCAGTCACATGATTGTGTTTTCCCTCAGTCACATGTTTGTGTTTACCCTCAGTCACATGATTGTGTTTTCCCTCAGTCACATGTTTGTGTTTACCCTCAGTCACATGTTTGTGTTTAGTGCTGGTCACATGTTTGTGTTTACCCTCAGTCACATGTTTGTGTTTACCCTCATTCACATGTTTGTGTTTACCCTCAGTCACATGATTGTGTTTACCCTCAGTCACATGTTTGTGTTTACCCTCAGTCACATGATTGTGTTTTCCCTCAGTCACATGTTTGTGTTTACCCTCAGTCACATGTTTGTGTTTAGTGCTGGTCACATGTTTGTGTTTACCCTCAGTCACATGTTTGTGTTTACCCTCAGTCACATGATTGTGTTTACCCTCAGTCACATGTTTGTGTTTACCCTCAGTCACATGATTGTGTTTACCCTCAGTCACATGATTGTGTTTACCCTCAGTCACATGTTTGTGTTTACCCTCAGTCACATGTTTGTGTTTACCCTCAGTCACATGACTGTGTTTACCCTCAGTCACATGATTGTGTTTACGCTCAGTCACATGTTTGTGTTTACCTTCAGTCACATGTTTGTGTTTAGTGCTGGTCACATGTTTGTGTTTACCCTCAGTCACATGATTGTGTTTACCCTCAGTCACATGATAGTGTTTACCCTCAGTCACATGTTTGTGTTTACCCTCAGTCACATGATTGTGTTTACCCTCAGTCACATGTTTGTGTTTACCCTCAGTCACATGTTTGTGTTTACCCTCAGTCACATGACTGTGTTTACCCTCAGTCACATGATTGTTTACCCTCAGTCACATGTTTGTGTTTACCCTCAGTCACATGATTGTGTTTACCCTCAGTCACATGATTGTGTTTACCCTCAGTCACATGATTGTGTTTACCCTCAGTCACATGTTTGTGTTTACCCTCAGTCACATGATTGTGTTTACGCTCAGTCACATGTTTGTGTTTACCCTCAGTCACATGTTTGTGTTTACCCTCAGTCACATGTTTGTGTTTACCCTCAGTCACATGTTTGTGTTTACCCTCAGTCACATGTTTGTGTTTACCCTCAGTCACATGTTTGTGTTTACCCTCAGTCACATGATTGTGTTTACCCTCAGTCACATGTTTGTGTTTACCCTCAGTCACATGATTGTGTTTACCCTCAGTCACATGATTGTGTTTACCCTCAGTCACATGTTTGTGTTTACCCTCAGTCACATGTTTGTGTTTACCCTCAGTCACATGACTGTGTTTACCCTCAGTCACATGATTGTGTTTACGCTCAGTCACATGTTTGTGTTTACCTTCAGTCACATGTTTGTGTTTAGTGCTGGTCACATGTTTGTGTTTACCCTCAGTCACATGATTGTGTTTACCCTCAGTCACATGATAGTGTTTACCCTCAGTCACATGTTTGTGTTTACCCTCAGTCACATGATTGTGTTTACCCTCAGTCACATGTTTGTGTTTACCCTCAGTCACATGTTTGTGTTTACCCTCAGTCACATGACTGTGTTTACCCTCAGTCACATGATTGTTTACCCTCAGTCACATGTTTGTGTTTACCCTCAGTCACATGATTGTGTTTACCCTCAGTCACATGATTGTGTTTACCCTCAGTCACATGATTGTGTTTACCCTCAGTCACATGTTTGTGTTTACCCTCAGTCACATGATTGTGTTTACGCTCAGTCACATGTTTGTGTTTACCCTCAGTCACATGTTTGTGTTTACCCTCAGTCACATGTTTGTGTTTACCCTCAGTCACATGTTTGTGTTTACCCTCAGTCACATGTTTGTGTTTACCCTCAGTCACATGAATGTGTTTACCCTCAGTCACATGCTTGTGTTTACCCTCAGTCACATGTTTGTGTTTACCCTCAGTCACATGTTTGTGTTTACGATCAGTCACATGTTTGTGTTTAATGCTGGTCACATGTTTGTGTTTACCCTCAGTCACATGTTTGTGTTTACCCTCAGTCACATGTTTGTGTTTACCCTCAGTCACATGTTTGTGTTTACCCTCAGTCACATGTTTGTGTTTACCCTCAGTCACATGTTTGTGTTTACCCTCAGTCACATGTTTGTGTTTACCCTCAGTCACATGTTTGTGTTTACCCTCAGTCACATGTTTGTGTTTACCCTCAGTCACATGTCTGAGGCTTATTAGACCTGGTGGAGGATTGTGAAGCCTCAACTGTCTAAAAGGTTTTCACTGCTGAGCCACGTATTGAAAAGCATCTTTATAGTTTGGAATAATAAAGCAGAACAGAGGATTTAACAAGTAGAGTAGAATTATAACAAAGATAACATAATAATTTGTTGTGTTGTTATTCGCTATTTTGAATGCAACATGACCTGCAAATTAGCCATTCTAATACTGAAGCAGAACTGGGACTAGACTACAAACCAGGTCTGAACCAAGACTAACCCAGAATCAAACCAGGTCCAAATAAAGATTTAAATCGGGACTTATCCAACACCAAACTAGTATTAAACTAGTAAGAACTCAGAATTCAACCAGAAAGCAAGAAGAAAAAAAATCCCTTTTGTTTGGGGGATGGGTCACGGGCCGGATCAGATCGTTTGGCGGTCCGGATCTGGCTCCCGGGCCTTAAATTGGACAGACCTGGGTAAGAGGGTCAAAAAAGTAGTTTGTATAAATAATGTGTAAACTTTGGAATGAATGAGTGTCCCTAGTGTGATGTCACTTCCTCTAATTTCTCTACAAATAGCTACCTGATTGGTATAAAACTATAATTTATACATACAACTGGTATAAATACACTAAGGAAAGACAAAATAAAAAATAACTAGGGACCAAAAGATTCCCTATCTTAAATTGAGAAACCACATGATCGTCCCACACAAACGCACACGAAAATCAACATGCATTTTCTTATCGTTGTAATTTTGTTGATGGAGTGAGTGGGCGGTGCTTCTCTGGGGGGTTTAGCATCGTTCACAACTGCTGACATGGCCCCAAAGCATCCTGGGAAAACTGACAGAGGGCAGCGTTCAAGAAAAGCGCGCTCTCCCACACTCGAAATGAGATAACCTCTGCTAACAAGTGTAAAATTAGACATAATGTTAGTGCTACTGTGAATGCTAATGCAACCCCAACGAACCCGCCCAAACTTTCCAACTTTCTTTAAGGCAGAAAAAAAAAAATCTATGCGACAATTACTATGAAAATATTTGACAGAAGACTGAAATATAATCTGCTAAACTAATAATCACAATCATTTCAGACCATATTTGGGTTATATCAGCTTTTATACAGGATAAAACCCTATGGAAAAGAGTTGATAAGCGTGGACAAATTAGCTTACATGTCGTAGTCCCAAAGGAAAGGGATGCTAATGACATCACATGAAAAGTATCAATTGGAAATATTCTTTCATTTCAAATCAAATTGCAGACGGGACAAAGAAATGTTGGAAAATGCAAAAACAAAATCAACACTAAAGACTTTCCAGCACAACAAACACATGTACAAACATATGGCGGTGATCTTCAATTTGCAGAGTTAGCGTTAGCAACCAAATAATAATAATAACTATAAAAACCATGGCTGTTTTAACAACTGAAAACTACTCGAGTACATGTGAGTAACACCAAAGCTTCACCAAAATAATAACAAGATAACAAGAATATATATGAAATGTTTTTGCTCACATCATTTCTTGATTTTTTAAATGTGTATTTTGAGGCTTAATTTGACATGTCCACTTGAGCTTGAGCCAGGCTTCAAAGTCTTGCTTCATTTGGCCCATCATTCATTTGGCCCATCATTCATTTGGCCCATCATTCATTTGGCCCACAATGCCCTGGTAGTTGTTTTACTCTGTACTGTGTAGGTGGGAGCATCACTATAGAGTAGTAGTTCTGCCTGTGGGTCGGAAAATGATTTCAGGGGGTCCCCAGATGACATCAGATGATGAGGTCAAATTGGAAATTGATGCAATCGTCTTAAACAGGGCTTGACACCCTTCAAATGCAGTAGTAAATTTATATTGTAATTTGTGAGCCGACTAAAGTCATTTAACTGGGTCTATATCTTCTGAATAAATCAAACATTAGACATGAGGCTCCATTATCCCTTTGGGGTAGCTTACTTTTTATGTCAGGGGTCACGAATGCCAACGGTTGTTATTTTGGGGTCGCGACTGAAAAGGTTTGAGAGACACTGCTATAAAGGACAAAAATAAAAAGAACAAGCTGATGATAAAGGCTGGTTCAGTGGAAGGTTTGAGTCTGGACTAAGTGGACAGTGTTATGGATTCAAACTGTTCTCTTCTGGTCCAGACCCTTTGTTTGGATGGTCTTGAAGGCTCCTTTAGTGGACCCGATGCCCCGTGTTCTACTGAACGCACAGGAAACTCTTTTATACCAGCAGCAGTGCAGTTTTATAACAGGCATCTCATAATGTCTATAATGTTGTGTCTACTGTGTTTTTTATCGATTTCCGTGTAGTTTGTATGAGAGTCCATGGCATTTGAATGTCCCCTGAGGACCAATAAAGCACCTCTCTGCACAACTATTCAAATGATTTGGTTTTATTTGAGTGGTTTTGGATTGTTTTGCAAATTAACGTTACTTTTTATGCTTGATTAGAAGGCAACGCAAGGCACGTTTATTTGTAGAGCACATTTCAAACACAATTCAAAGTGCTTCACACAACAGGGAAAACTGCATTCAAATCACAAAGACATGAAAGAAATCACAAAACAGTTTAAGACAAAAGAATAAATAATTTCAGTCATATGCACAGCTAAACTACACTGTTTTTATCTTAGATTTGAACATTGCAGAGTAGAACCTGTCTCACATCTTCAGGAAGACTGTTCCAGATTTTAGCTGCGTAAAACTGAAACGCATGTTTAGTCCTGACTCTGGCACCAGCAGGAGGCCGGTCCATGTTTAGTCCTGACTCTGGCACCAGCAGGAGGCCGGTCCATGTTTAGTCCTGACTCTGGCACCAGCAGGAGGCCGGTCCATGTTTAGTCCTGACTCTGGCACCAGCAGGAGGCCGGTCCCTGAGGTCCTCAGAGTCTGAGATGGTTCATGTGGCACTAACATGTCAGATATATACTTTGGTGCTAGGCCATGGAGAGACTTGTACACAAGCAGAGCTGCTTTAAAGTCTCTTCTCTGAGCCACAGGGGGCAGTGCAGAGACCTGAGAACAGGACTAATGATGGTACTTCCTGGAATGTTCCAGATTTAACGACATGTTAACTATGTGAGTGAGAGGTGCTAGTAAACTGTTCAGACTTTAGAAATCTGGAGGCTCACACATGGAGGCAGCATGTAGATGAACTCAGACTGGAGATGATATCATGGACAGTTTTGTCAGTTACAGGTGCAAAGTGAGTCAGCTCTAAGTGTCTTGGTGGTTTTAGGGTCTTTTTTGCATTGTGGGATTTTTAGCATTTTAATGCCCTAAACTTTGTCATTAACCTGTTACCACCCACCTATTTTCGCCCTGTGCACAATGGTTGGACATACCCAAATGGCATTGCTTATTAAAAGAGGATCTTACGTTCCACATGCAAGTGTGCTGCATCATTAGAAAGCTTAGGCCTTCTAGTTTCTGCAGATGTGCACATGAACACTGTCAGGGCTTCAGAACTTACACTACAGAGGCCCAAACATAAACAAAACATCCTTTTTTAGTCTCGCCTGAATATTGTTAATTTGTAATGGTCCTGAGCATGACATACTTCATTGAGTGCTTATGCTGTTCACTGTACATGATGTTTATCTTGTTGACAACAACTGTGTAAAGTTTCAGATCTCTAGAACAGGCATTTTGGTGCTGTTGACCTTTTTGTATCAAAAAGTATATTCGGAACAAGTGATCCAAATTATGTGCCAACTGTGCCAAACTGTTTTATTACAATTTTAGCTCCTCTATGATCATAAAACATACATTTTGATGTTTTGTAGGCCACTAATAGCAATTATAACTGCTAAAAAAAAAATATGTGAAAATGTGTAAATATGAGTTTACCCATGAATTTCCCAGAGGTTAAAAAATATATATATAATATTTTTATTTAATTTTTTTATTGGTATAATAATACATATATCTAACAAAATGCAAGTCCAAAAGGCTAATAAAATCAGAAAACGTTATGCGCAAAATCCTAGCCGAGAAATCTGGCTCTTTACAGCCTTCCCGGAGCCTTACGCACGATAATACAGAAGATTCTGTGTCAATAAGCCCTTTGTCCCGCCCCTCTTTCTAAAGCTATTCTCATTGGCTAGAATAATATGTCAATCAAACTCAGCTACGTCATTCACACGCGGCGCTTTTTAGATGTAAACAGACTAATCCATGTGCGTCGCAAGCGGCACATTTTTTTTTGCGGAGGCTGTAGCAAACAAACCAGTGGACAGACAAATTCGTGGATGGTCTCATTCTGTAGGTAACAGTCTGAAGAAAAGAAGGATATCCAACATTATTTTATAGGTCAAACAAGTCATTTGTTATGGACGGAGAAATGCGCCGGACAAGCGCATTCTCGTCCGGCGAGAAACGAAGAAAAGTTTGTTTACTTGACAATATCTCGAAATCGGATAACTTCAGGAAAAATACAAGTGGATATTGTTTTTCAATGGTTCCTTACGGACAGACTGAGTACAAGGATGTACAGAATTAAAGCCGTTTCGTCCGTCATAAACAGCAAACAGGTAGGACATGCGTTTGTAAAAGTTGAGACTTTCTCACAAACTATTGGCAATTGCTTCTTGGGGCATATTATTCAATGTAAATCAATGACATATTCGTTTTGTTGAGAAAATAAGCTTTAAAATGATGTATGGCTTGCTGGTATTGACCACGGAAATAAAAGTGATGATGTAAGAGAATATTTGAGATATAGAAAATGCTCGCCGGCGGACAGGTGGGTGGTAACAGGTTGCAAACTCATTACACTTGGATGTGGAAATGAGTTCTAACGGCAGCTGAGCTGGAGGGTTTGTTCATCTGTTACTGTGGCAAACGGGACACAAGAGTTGTTACTGCAGCTTCAGATTATTTCAGAAAAATATCCTTCCATAGTTCTACATAAAATGAGGTTGTACAAGCACAACTTCTCTCTTGGCTTTGACTTGTGCCATGTCCGTTTGGCACTCCCTTTTCTGTGCCCTGACCAAATCATCTCTTCTTCATGGCGCCTTTCGTTTATTCTTAACCATTTTAGCCTTCATGGGGACAATGGTGTCCAGAACATTCAAAACACTAGATGTAACAAATCATTTACATTACAATATGAGACATTTCCATAAACACTGCTCCTGTGCCATCATTTATGTGTCACCTCCGGACAACTGCAGGAATGGTGGTTTGGGAATAACACACAGTTATTATTAGTATTACTCATTGCCAAACATTGCAAAACAACATTAAAATGACTGTAGTAGAACGTTTATGTCATTACCGGGCAGGTAAACACATCACTGCTGGAGGCTCTGGTCTCCTCATGCTTATGTAGAAACATCATCTCCATCCATCTGCCATCAAATCAATAACCGAAGGCTCGCGCTGATGAATGAGACGCTCTGGACTGAATAATCACTGAAATATTCACAGGCTTTTCACTCATAGGGCAAAGGTCATGGGGGGTCAACAATTAATATTCTCCAATGTAGAATATGGAACCATACATTCTGTGAATAGGGTTGCCACTCCACAGAGCTGACTTGTAACTTAGCCTAAAGGCACCATTGGTCTACATGGAGATAAATAAGTTTAATGCCACACTGTGGAATAATGAGTATTTTAGAAGTCAGCGTGATAATGATTATTGTTTTCAATTAGTTCAGTTTCTTTGCCATTTGTAGTTTAAGTTGTGTAAAAAGCTCAGAGCGAAACATTAAACCACATAAACAACGGACATACGTTACAGTGCGTTAGCTGAAGATTTGGGATTTAAAGAAGTCTTTTTATACATAAAAACAGTACATTGTTTCAAAGTACTTTTCTGTATAAGTTGCTGTTCTTTGTACAAACTCCTGTGCTGCTGCAGACTTTTGAGCACAATTTGGAGCAGATACATGTGATACTTAACAGTTTTCAAAGCTTATGCCACGCCCTCTTTTCAGTCTACTAATCGATTGGCAGAGCATGTTTTTAATCAACCAGGAATTAGAATGTCTTTAGTCGACTAATGTAAGAAAGTATTGTATTACAGATAAGTACATTGCTTCATTCTGATTTTTAATGACTGCAGCTCCTGTTTTTCAGACGAGCATTTAGACAAAAGTATTAGTGGCATAAAGTAGTTTCAGTTTTCTCATTAATCTTCTTCTGCAATAACATCTGCATTATTATAACAACATTATTATACACATTTGAACTGTGGTTTGCTGACAGTGCGTTGACTGCATACGTAAACCTGTAACTCCCAGGCACTTTCTGTGTAATTATACCAGCTAAATACACACTGTATGTCATTACCATAATAGCATGCGCGGGGCCGGGGAGCGCCGCCTACACATGCTACTGCACATGTAAACAGCCTACGGTCAACATGCCTGTGGAGTCATGTGAGCACACCTACACTCACACGGGGCAGGGCAAGAGCGCTGACCCCGGGCTGAGGCAAAGAACCAAGAGACCACTCCAGCTCTTTCATGTAATGTGCTGATAGTACTATAGAAATATAAAGTAAACACACGTGACTATTGGGAACGTTTGGTTTTATTTTGAATATGAAGAGATGTGAAGCTAATTCTGTCTGTAAAAGCATGTGGTTTGAGTTGAGCTTTTGAAAGTAGAAATTTAGTGTGAAATGTTAATGATTAAAGCGTTAATTTTAATATTGACTACATTTATCAAAATTTAGATCATATCATGACTGTTGTTTTGAAGATATGTAAAATTAGAATATTGAGTATGTTGTTGTTTTTATTGAAAATGCTACAGAAAGAGCTGTTAAAAAATAAAAATGATAAAAGTAATGTTGAAAACTTTCAAATAAGTGTATTAAGTTATATTTCTGCACATTTGTGATTATTTTTATAGACATTTCACATTTGTCTCATAACTAAACCTCATCTGTACGCTTAAAGTTATGTTTTAACACATTTCTGTTGGATTTACATCATAAAAACATGTTACCACCCACCTGTCCGCCGGCGAGCATTTTCTACATCTCAAATATTCTCTTACATCATCACTTTTATTTCCGTGGTCAATACCAGCAAGCCATACATCATTTTAAAGCTTATTTTCTCAACAAAACGAATATGTCATTGATTTACATTGAATAATATGCCCCAAGAAGCAATTGCCAATAGTTTGTGAGAAAGTCTCAACTTTTACAAACGCATGTCCTGTTTGCTTTTTATGACGGACGAAACGGCTTTAATTCTGTACATCCTTGTACTCAGTCTGTCCGTAAGGAATCATTGAAAAACAATATTCACTTGTATTTTTCCTGAAGTTATCCGATTTCGAGATATTGTCAAGTAAACAAACTTTTCTTCGTTTCTCGCCGGTCCGGCGCATTTCTTCGTCCATAACAAATGACCTGTTTGACCTATAAGATAATGTTTGGCATCCTTCTTTTCTTCAGACTGTTACCTACAGAATGAGACCATCCACGAATTTTTCTGTCCACGGGTTTGTTTGCTACAGCCTCCGTAGGTAAATAGGTGGATGGTAACAGGTTAACTTTAACGCCATATACTGTGCGCTAGAATATTAATGGTTCAGAAAAGCAACGACATGAAAGCTAGAGAAAAAATATATAAAGTGCATCTTTCATAAGAATAAATAAAATGAAACTATGACAATACAAAAGTAACATACAGTAGTCATTTATTTTCATATCACCAATAAGTTGTTGGATCTTTGTAAAGTAAAGGAGGCCACACAGCACAGCAATTTGTGCCCTTAGTTTTGTTATTGTCCAGTTTTTACAGCTTAAATGAAGCATTGACAAACTGGAGATGAGATATTGACGATCCGATTCCCTTAATAGTGCCTCGTGGTCATGTGGCAGCAAACGCTATAAAACATGATGGAAAACATCATATATTGTGTCTGAAACGAGGACTTCGCTTTTTGAAATCAATTTATAGACAAATCTTTGTTTTTAAAGAACGACAATGTTATTTTTTATGTATCAGACAATAGATGCTGCAACTAATAATTATTTTATTATTATATATATATATTTTTTATTATATAGTTTTTGACAAGGCAAACAATTATTTCTATTATAATTTGAGACTTATAAATAAAGGTTGAAATATGGTGACTGAAGGGCTCTAGATAGAAAATATTTACAAATTAAGAGTTTACAGATTATTTGTATTGATTTATTATTGAAATGTGTATTTAGGAATGTTTTTTTTGTACACGTTTGTCCAGATTACGATTATCAGATGAATCACTGCAGCTCTACACAGTCGGAACAGTTTTATCCTTCTACTAGAAAAGAACCAATTCAAATCTTGCTGGAGGTGCTTTCTTACTAATAACCTCACTCAAACTGATCACTTCTTTCACAGAATCAGAGGGAGGGAATCCGACCTGCTAAACCTCTCAGTGGAGCAACTTTTTATGAAAAATCCGGGAGCAAAAAAAGAAATAAATATTGAAATGCATCTCCTGAACACTGAGCGACATGATATAATAATAGAGGGAAAATGTGTTGCTTTAAACTCCACTGAGGCCTTTAAAACCAATTTGAAACCACTTCACTTCACTTCATCTAACTTTCTGACACATCTAACATATCCTCCTCCCGCTAGTTGTTTGTGCGACAGAGCTCTTCAAACCCGAGCGTTTCTTTTCACTGTGACATACCGATGGTTACGTAACACGCCCACTGCACACTGCCGCCGGGCTCCGAGTATCTGCACGTAGAACCCCCCCGAACGCCCCTGGCCTTTGTATTCGCACAAACACGAGGGAGTAGGCACAAGCTATTTCACACATAAGCAGCCTAGTGTGCGGTCTCCAGACATGGAGTAAGAGTTCACACAGAAGGCCAAAGGTACGTGCACAAACAAAGCGCCAAAACCCGCAAGACGCCCGAAATTGTGTGCTAATTCGCGAATCTACTTCACACACTCGGGTTTCTGTTTCTGTTTCTGTAATATTCACTCTTATTTCATTCTGATGATCACGTTTGGCGTCTATTAAGTGTATTAACCTAGAAGTTTTGGGGATGGGCATTTGAATCCTGTGCCCCAGTGAGCTGAGCTGATGCTGTGGCGCAGTAGTTAAAGTGCCAGACTCACGTAAAGGTATTCAAACACCTTTCCGCCTGTCCTTTTTATGGATGAATTAGGATTCAACTGGGATAACTCTATGGACATGCAGATGAGCTGTTTGCTAATGCTAATTATTGTGTGATAAGAGCAAAGAGGCCAAACAGACAGCCTATTAAACTTTCATGGAGACATTTCCTGTCATTAGTGATATTTTACAGCTCTGGGTTTCACTGGAAAACTCTGGCTCTGAAGGGAGTTTTGGCTTATGATTATCAAACTCATCTCTCGGAGCTTCCACCGCACTAAACACTAAACTCCTCGTCCATAGTTCACATATGTTGTTCTTACTGCTCACCACACGCCTGACCTGCCCCTCGTGCCTTTACATCGGGGAAACATAGAAGACAGACGTTTGGTGAGGGAAAAAGGGAAGACTAACAAGGCAAATTGAATGAGAAAATGTCTGAGACTAAAAGAGTAATTTTAAAATCTATTGAAGTTTGCCAGTGGAATTTGGAGCTACTGTGCAACAGAAAACAGCTGCTGCTAACGTGCGCTAGCTTTCTTTTGGCAAAGCATCTTTGTATGTGGTCTAGAGACAACTTTGGACTTTGGTCTACAGACGATGGTAATTTGGAGATGGAAAAAGTGGTAATGAATGTGCCCAAGACAGTTATTCTGTATGTTTTGTACTTTGTCTTCCAAATACAACAGTTACTCTATCCCACTATTTAAACTGACATGTGATTTTGGCGGCAAACTAATGGTGCAAAGACAAAGAGTTAATTTCTCTGGCCATGCAAATGTTTCCAGTGTGACTGGAAGGCGACTCCTTATTACTAATAAGGAGTCGCCTTCCAGTCATGCCTTTTGGCTCCGGGGAGCCAAAAGGCATGCCAAAGAAGCAGCGTGTAGGAACTGGAGCCGAACAGGATCTGTACGCTGCTTAAGACCCCTCAAACGGCCCAGGATGGCTCACAGTGCCAATCCAAGGGGAACCAGTGGAAACATGGCTCTACCAAAGCATGTGATTGATTTGATGAAGCCACACAGCAGTTAGCATGTCCAATTGTCTTCATAGATTTTCAGAAGCACACAAGTCAGTACAAGGTCAATAAAGGGTCAATACAAGGTCAGTACAAGGTCAAAGGTGAAGACGGCTGCCATCGTAAATTGAAAGAACAAATAATATCCAAACGTCTTAAGTGATATACGCCTTTTTGTGTGATACTAAAATAAGATTCATATGATAACAAGACACATTATCAAATCATGTCAAACTAAACTATTTCATTGCTTACAAATGAAAATAATTCCCCATGAAAACTTTAAAACCAAGTTTATAAGATATATTTTACTTCTTAATCCTTCGAATGCACTGGCGATAACGTGACTGAAACTCAATCCATTAGCGAGAGGCAAAACATTTCACCAGCTTATCTGAGCTCCTTAAGTGCTCCAACACATTTAACATTCATGAACCAGCCCGGCTGATTCGATTTGGGAGTCCGGCCTATTCATTTGGCTGATGATAGCCCACAGCCCGGCACTAAAGTGGGTTGGCCTTTTTACTCTGCTCCTCGGATGTAAACATGCTCGTCAGCGAGGTCATTAGCGCTGGAGTGACCCTGACATGGCCCAAATGTGACTTTGGATAAGGCTAACAAGATAAGGGCTAGTTAGCAGAGGGAAGGAGCCTCTAAATTCCTGGCATTTCGCTCAGTGTTTGGGCACAACATAACCTTATGTGACTCGCTCATTTACTGACCATTTGAATTGAGCTAAATTAATTCATGATCGAATTATAGTCATTTCAATGTCTCTGGGGCAAACTGACGAGCAGGCACCAATCTCCAGATCTCGGGCTAAGTTTGGCCGGACCACCGTGTTTTAGGTTGATGGGGGAAACACATCCAGACACAGAAAACAAACACAGAAAAATGCAAACTCTGCACAGAAAGATTCCACATCACTGCTGTAGAAGTGCAAGCCACCATGTGACCATGTGACCTCCTCACAAAAACACAGACCTCCAAGTCATCCGTCCTGGATCTGAATCAATTAGGTCAAGGACTGGTAGTGTGACCGGACGTCCCACTTTGTGCTGGACAACACAATATTTACAACTCAAACCCACTTTGGCATTGTCAAAAAACGACAATTATGTTATAAAACCCCACCCTCCTCACCATAAATGGATCAATAACCCAAAATGTTACCCAAATGGTAGGCATACACCGGGGTATTCAGCCACGCCCACCCAGTTGAAATGTCTAGAGTTTAGAAAGCCCGGTGTCTGACCTGCGAGGCATATGAAGGTGGCGTAGTCGCCCTGTCCGCCCGTGGCCAGGAAAGGGATCTTCTTTTTGGTGCGACGCTTGACCTGACAGGCCACCAGCATCTTCTCATCGTGCGGGATGAAGACCTCCTTGTTGATGACAGACTTGGCGCTCATGGCTGGAGAGAGCGGTTAGATCGTGGGAGCAGTGGCACTGAAAAGACAAGACAGAGAAAATGTGGAATGTGACTCTTCAACAACAAGCGAGGAACACTGCAATGATCTAATCACTAAAGGTTGCAATTTAAATAATAGAAAGTACAGTCTTTATGAAAATACTGTGTATTTTAGATAACTACAGGCATGTTCTGAACATGCTTTTGTATCATATTTGATGTTCTTTTTTCTGTCAAATGTTAATGCTCCAAGATGGCAACTGCAAGTGCATTTTTTTCTTGAAATGGTGCAATCCGAGTAGCGTTGTTGGCCACTGCACATGACAGGCTGTCACAGTAGAACCCATCTCCAGATATTGAGCGAGGTGGACCATCGCTGATGAGGGTAGAACATGCAAACTCTAAACAGGGAGAACTTTTCAAGTAGAAGGGCCACCATAGACATATAATTAGTAGATGTGGCATTTGATGCTCATGCTATCAATCACTTAGCAAGTCTGGCAAGATTTTAGAACTCAGGAGCCGGCCCTCAAAAATAGCTAATTATAACTTATCATGAGGGGTACCAACCCAAGTCACTGTTGCGAATCAAACCTTTTGGAGCTGTATTTTAGATCATATTGTATAAAACTGGCATCTGAGCTAAAGGCAAAATTAAGTGTATTGTATTTTCCGGAGAATAAGTCGCACCTTTTTTCATACTTTTGGCCGGGGTGGGACTTATACTTATATTTATACTTATATACTTATACTCCAGTGCAACTTATATATGTTTTTTTCTTCTCTAATATGCAGTTTTTGGCTTGTGCAACTTATAGTCCGAAAAGTAGTTAGAAAATACGGTAGCTGCGGTAGATGTCTGATGCTGTGGTTCCGGTAAGAATTGAGAGAGACATGAGGAGAGCTGCTAATATGATTCAATTCATATTAATATGGGCTTCACTATTCATGTGTCTGTGAAAGAACGTTTGATTTGACGTAACTCCCGGAGCATTGGCCTGTCAAGCGATAGAGAGAGAGGATTTTGTGTCTATGAATGTCTGAGGGCGCACCGCCAGCTGCTTGTCAGTATGTTTATAAAAAAAAAAAATCACTTTTGCTTACATTGTTTCCCATAAAACATGTAATATCACAATAGAATACCTGTATTTCATGGTATTTTAGGTTTGATGCCTTAGTGTAGGGACAAGACTAGGAACCAACCAGCATCCAGCAGAAGTATATCATCTTCTCCACCACTAAACATGTGCTATCTTGTCATTTTGAGAGCACTTTATATTGTTTAGCTCAAACATGACACAATGCTAACATGTCATGCCAGAATATGTCATTTCCATTGACACGCACCTCAATGAATCCTGTCTAACTTTTATTTTCTTTAAGTTTCACTTCCAAGTTCCATCAGCAGCCAGATTACAACATCGCTCTATATATCCTCCAATCATCAGTTTCTCTTCATTTGCTTTCTCTTTCAAGTAAACACAAACGCAAGCCAAGATGTCGTCAGCTGTAATTAAAGACCCAATAAACACGTCTTTTCTCAGAATGCCAAAAATGCACAATGTCCAAACTCGAGCTACAAGTAACAGAGAAATAGTGAAGTGCTTGGTCCTTAGTAGAAATATAGTGGGAGAAAAGGCCAGCTTGCAGAATGGGGCTTGATAAAAAGTAGCCTGTGTTAGGTGCCAGTAAGATTTGCACTGTGCGGCTACGAGCTCATTCTGTACGGAATTTGGACGAGTCAGCATGTTTTGAGCTCAGTCCTATCAGTCAGATAAGCTGCCATCGTGGACTACTTCTGCACGGTCACGGAAAATATCAGAAACATGCTTTTCTTTGGTAAAAAGGGCCACAAATAATGATTATTGTAGAAGTCGACTAAAATGGGATTATTCTTGATTATTATTTCTTTGTACATTGTGATATTTATAAAGTGTATCATTGTTTATACCAAATATTAGTGATTGCATCATGTACAATAAAACGTTTCATAAAATCATCAAGAATAAGTAGTGCCCTAAAGGTAATGAATGTACATTTTACATTTGTACATTTATATTGGATTTCAATAGAAATGCTCCCTCTGATGGTGATTGGTTGTTGGTGTTTGTTTGTTTGTTTGTTTGTTTGTCTTTCTTAGCTGTGTTTTAAGGCCGTGGCTGGAGAGCCGCGGCGCGTTCAATCAGCCGCGCAGTTTCAGGGACCGCAGCATTTCCCTTATAGCCTCATGGCTAACCCTAACCCTAACCCTAACCCTAACCCTAACCCTAACCTTAACTCGGCGTGGTCTAAAACGCGGTCAAATAGCGGCGCAGTTTCAGGAGCCGCGGCGCGCGGCCGGCAAAAAAATAACATGGCAGTTTCGGCCGCGCGCTGCGGCTCTGCAGACACTCCCGTGTTTTAAATGTTACATGCGAGACGTTAAAACTATGAACCTGCTGTCACTTTGCCTCTGCCCAGGGACTACAGATGAAAATGAAGTTAAATTGTTTTCTGCTTCTTCTGAAAATGTATACTTCACTGTGATTGGTTAAATCCAGTCACTCACTCTGAGCTTTACCGAGGTAAATCAATAGGAAATATTGGTTTGAAAAAGAGTGAGTTTGAGCAAACAAACAGCATTTACAGGACACATGTTATGCAAAATGTACTTTTTTAAGCTTTTAGACATCAAAAATACACCTCTCCCCTCTGAGCGACAAAAACACTCTTATTCTTCTCGATACCGGACTTTTTTCTTGATCTGTGACATAAGAATCTTGTTTTTTTAAGTCCAAATATTCTGTGAATTACTCCCGTCTAACCATGATCAGTACAACTGTGTGCTGAGACCTGTACCTGAGAGGCCAGCTTGAAATGTCTTGAAATATTTTTCTTAAACTTTGTGCAATTCCTTCTCCCCCAAAGCTCAGTTAGTCCAGCAGGAAACAGCAGAGATCCAAATGAATTTTTTGTTAGTTTGTTATAAACAAGTTTTTTTAAATAGTGAAACTTGAGATGCCAAACTAAATTATGCCAAACTAAAGATACTCAAGAGTACGTTTAAAGGCTAATAACAATACAAATAATGTATAGTATTTGTCCTTTAAATAGCTAAATAGTGAATCACGACTAATAGCAACGATGAGCTCACAATTTGAAGTGCTGCCACTGTTCTTGAGCAAGGCACTTCTTCTGTTTTACTGTATGTCTCTGATGTCCATTTATTGTGCTCATGATTTGGTTTCATTTTTATCAAAACTAGCAGACTAAATCTCAATTAACCATTTATTTTCATGTTAGTAGAATCCCAGTAATAATCTGTCGTCAACCTAATTCATTTCTCTACACAACAGTAACTCTGCACAGCCTGGTTCCATCTCGTACCTCCTCTGCTGCTCCTCCACGCCGCTCTCGTTCTTCCCTGTGTCTCAGAGCTAAGGCTGGGCTCCCCCCGAGCTCCTGGCAGTAAATCTGCCTGGTTCTGCCCCTCAGGTGGCCCACTCAACCATGACTGAAGTGGGCCATCGAGGAGGAGGAAGAGAAGGAGAATGAGGCAACCACTAGGGCTCGGAGGCAGCTGATACTATGTGCTGCTGTGACTTTGAGCAGGATTATGCAATAGTAGTAGTAGTAGTAGTACTAATTAGTAGTAACGTTTCTGTCAGAGGTGGAATGTTGGAGAGGAAGCAAAACACAATCAAACATATTTGCTGGTGTTCATAAGAAGATTTCTCAGCTGTTCTGTGGAAATTGACAAAATCCCAATATTGTAGACGTTTTCAGGGAAATTGTCAAAACTAAGTTGCTAACTTGGAGAAAATAAATGCATCATGCATCATGCATAAATGCATAAATGCATAATTGATCATTGCAATAATCAATAAAAAAGTGTTTTAATAAGTAATAAAAGATACAGGGAATATGTAAGGAGGATAGTGGTGAAAGGAAACGGTGTCTTAAACTTGTACCTTTAAACATGCTCTTGTACCTTTAAACATTAAACATGCTCTTGTACCTTTAAACATTAAACATGCTCTTGTACCTTTAAACATGCTCTTGTACCTTTAAACATTAAACATGCTCTTGTACCTTTAAACATTAAACATGCTCTTGTACCTTTAAACATGCTCTTGTACCTTTAAACATTAAACATGCTCTTGTATCTTTAAACATGATCTTGTACCTTTAAACATGCTCTTGTACCTTTAAACATTAAACATGCTCTTGTATCTTTAAACATGCTCTTGTACCTTTAAACATTGAACATGCTCTTGTATCTTTAAACATGCTCTTGTACCTTTAAACATGCTCTTGTACCTTTAAATATTAAACATGCTCTTGTATCTTTAAACATGCCCTTGTACCTTTAAACATTAAACATACTCTTGTACCTTTAAACATGCCCTTGTACCTTTAAACATTAAAAATGCTCTTGTACCTTTAAACATGCTCTTGTACCTTTAAAAATGCTCTTGTACCTTTAAACATGCTCTTGTACCTTTAAACATGCCCTTGTACCTTTAAAAATGCTCTTGTACCTTTAAACATGCTCTTGTACCTTTAAACATGCTCTTGTACCTTTAAACATTAAACATGCTCTTGTACCTTTAAACATGCTCTTGTACCTTTAAACATTAAACATGCTCTTGTACCTTTAAACATGCCCTTGTACCTTTAAACATTAAACATACTCTTGTACCTTTAAACATGCTCTTGTACCTTTAAACATGCTCTTGTATCTTTAAACATGCTCTTGTACCTTTAAACATGCTCTTGTACCTTTAAACATGCTCTTGTACCTTTAAACATGCTCTTGTATCTTTAAACATACTCTTGTACCTTTAAACATGCTCTTGTATCTTTAAACATGCTCTTGTACCTTTAAACATGCTCTTGTATCTTTAAACATGCTCTTGTACCTTTAAACATGCTCTTGTATCTTTAAACATGCTCTTGTATCTTTAAACATGCTCTTGTACCTTTAAACATGCTCTTGTATCTTTAAACATGCTCTTGTACCTTTAAACATGCTCTTGTATCTTTAAACATGCTCTTGTATCTTTAAACATGCTCTTGTATCTTTAAACATGCTCTTGTATCTTTAAACATGCTCTTGTATCTTTAAACATGCTCTTGTATCTTTAAACATGCTCTTGTACCTTTAAACATGCTCTTGTATCTTTAAACATGCTCTTGTACCTTTAAACATGCCCTTGTATCTTTAAACATGCTCTTGTACCTTTAAACATGCCCTTGTACCTTTAAACATGCTCTTGTACCTTTAAACATGCTCTTGTACCTTTAAACATTAAACATGCCCTTGTACCTTTAAACATGCTCTTGTACCTTTAAACATGCCCTTGTACCTTTAAACATTAAACATACTCTTGTACCTTTAAACATGCTCTTGTACCTTTAAACATACTCTTGTATCTTTAAACATGCTCTTGTATCTTTAAACATTAAACATGCTCTTTTATCTTTAAATATGCTCTTGTATCTTTACTTTGCGCCGTAATTTGAGGCAGAAACGCACAGAACGAGTCTGGCGATGATTTATGGACTTAAAAAACGCACAGAAGATCTCAGAGCTCTACCTATGATGTCACAAAACTGGGAAAGTTGGAAGTGTTTTCTGAGGCTCGTAATGAGAAGACCTTGCGACCATGAATGAAGGTAAATGCAAATCCAGGTAAGTTTTCGATTAGGGAACAATGTTAGAACATGATAAAGAGCTCTACAACGTCACTTTTCATGATATGTCCTCTAATGTAGTGCAGTTAAAGTTAAAGTTAAAGCCTATAATTGCGGCTGAAGTAGAACGTGTGAGCCGGCCGTGACGGAGCAGCAGCGTTACGGGGCCAGTAAAATAGATTTTCATTTCTTCATCTAAACTCAGGGACACATCGATATCCATTTCCGTGTGCGCTCCACTGAGGGTATTTACACAATATGAGCTGTGCCAATAATCCAGGCCAGACAGACTGGAGGAGGATTGGATTGGACTGGGGAGTGAGTGCCAACCACAACAAAAAGTGAGAGGGAACCACGACCTGTGATATGAGACGAAACAAGACTCAACTTTTATTAGAAGATTTAGAAATGTGTTAATTAAAGTTGTAATTTAAATACTTGACGCCATGTACTGTTTTTAGTCATTTTGTTAAATCGCTTACTGCAAGAACAGATTTTTTACTAAATACAAAACTCCATAACATAATAAGTATTTTACAAGGGGGGTTTATATTCATTTGGGACCTGACTGTCAATAATCAGTATACTGCGATTGCAACAACAAAAAAATATTACATCATTATTGTTTCCTCCGTTTTTTAGTTTCAGTTTAATTTTGTCTAATTTAAAACAAATAATCTTGGCTTTCAAACTTACGTTCAAGAACACACACAATACAATTTTTTCACACACATTCAACACGTAAAATGAGAGCGAGGTCGATGAATCACTTGGCGGATGTATCGGGTCAAATGTTTCACTTTTTATTTTATCAGCTATCAACCATCAATCTGCAGTTTAGGCTGATGTTTTGTGTGGGCTGACTTCCTGATTTATTGAAAGACATAATGCTTTCTATGAAACCAAATGAGCAGTGCACACATTTGAACACTGCTCTCTTAAAAGTTTGTGGTAAAAGAGGGCTGTGGGTCTTAAGAGCAAGGCAATCCACACAGTAATGGAGTTTGTACTGACTTCAAATCATTTATTTGATCAAATCAGCTCAACATTTCCGCCCAAAAGATATAGCGGAGTTTATTGGCCGTCCGGCGCTCTGGATTTTAAATTGTTTTTCTTTTTGTGGGGATAAACCAATATCAGTCAATCTAATTTCTTCCTCCAAAGTCTGAACTCTGCTTCCAACCACAGGCTTTTACTGCCAGAGAATTGGCTTTGGACTTTTCCATTAAAAAGACCCAAGCTGATAACTGACAATCGAATGACTCGTATTGGATTAACTGCCCAGCCCAAAACGATCTTAACGGACACGACATTATTGACAGTTGTATGGCTCATTAACTGAAATCTGGTGACCGTCTACACCCCTATACCCACTGTTAGCCCGCAGATGTATAGCTGAGGTGGCTAGTATTACCCTGTTATAAGAAGAGTATCCATCCATTGTCAAACGAAGGAGCACTCCAGCCCACAGACGCAGTTAGCAAACACTGCTAGCTCCAAAGGCTATGTCAACAACAGTGCATCAATAAAAAGACTTTACAGGAACAGCTTCAGGAACTAGCAATAAGCTTTTATCTTCAAATAATGCCCTTGTGGACTCACATTTTACACCGATCCACTCAAGCTGAAATCTGTTATTATACACAGTATAACAGTAGTTTAATTAAGTTCAATGTAGAGCCCAAATTTACAAGAGCAGTCGCCTCGTGGGGCTTTAGGAAATTGTAGAGTTAACCAAAAGAAAGTTAGATAATCAAACAATGGAACAGTCATGGGTGAATAAAAGGCAAGATTAACCAATAAGAAAGATTTACTCCATTACAATACTTTAAGGGAGAATGTTTTGTGCAATAACTAACCCTAAGAATGAATGATTTCATGCAGTACTGTGGAACATTCCAGGCAAAGCAATAGCATATCCATGGTGACAAGCAGGTGATGGACAGAAAAGGTTACATCGTGCACATTTAAACTACAAAATAATCTATAACACTGGCACCACATTCAATATTATACAAATGTGATTATAATCAGTATTTCTCACCTGACAATATGTCGTTACATGACATATTAGTCATTTAGGTGTTTTTGCTCTGAACCTCACAAAAATATTGTTTTTACTTTCTTTGTGATGTCAAAGGTGGAGATTCAGAGGTCTCCTATGCTGTTTTTAAAGTGTAACTAAACCCCAGTGGCATGCTCCTGGGGGGAGTGAGAGGAGCAGGTGAGGAGGCGGGCTCTAGCCCGGTGACTGACAGCTGCTGCAGACAGAAGGAAACGGCTGACAGGAGCGAACATTTGAGCTTGGAATACCTCTTTCCCCTCTTCTCCAGACCCAACAGGGCCGAGCGGCCCTCAACGGGTCTGAGTGGGCCTGGACAGGTCACTGGCTCAAGACTGGCATCTGGCTCAAGACTAGCATCTGGCTCAAGACTAGCATCTGGCTCAAGACTAGCATCGGCCCCCTCCCCCCTCCGCTCTCAGCCACAGGGGCGGGGCTCACAGGGGGTCAGTCGTGACGTAGAGGCCAACCACTGAATTCAAATGTAGTGGCCACAGTTGAAGGACAATGCAGGCATAGTTTGGGACCCAATAAGCCCAGGGTTGTGTATAATAATATTTATTTTAGATACATTTACACAGTTAATCCGTTAAAAAAGTGGTTTTGGCTTTTAGTTACTCTTTAAATCCATAAATCATCACCAGACTCGTTCTGAGATGTTCTGTCATTAAATCACGTTCATTACAACTGCGTGCATACATTTGTGTGTTGATATATTTACTAGCTTTACTTTATATCCCCATAATTCCCTCTGCTGCCTGTAGTTGGAGTGCTAACACCAATCCTGACGAGGGAACGCCTGACAAACAGAAATTCATGCGTGTTTTCTAATGTATACGTTATTTTACGTTCTACACCATGAGATGCCAAAGCAAAGGTACAAATACAAATAATACATAATATGTGTCCTTGCAGGCAATATCATTCAATCCATTTTCCCCACTGCATTTCCAACTGCTTTATGGGTTTTTTCTGACTTGGAAGAAACACAATTTATATACAGGCTCTTACGTTGTATTTCTCACCCTCAGCAAAAGCTGGTATCAAACCTCATCTCAAATCTCTCGTATAATCGAGTTATGAAACATGAAGACTTCAGAATTTGTGAATAGAACGAAAGTGTTTGTTAATACTCGACTGAAAGCAAACAGACAGCAGGGCAGACTGCTTACACAGGCTGGATCCACAGAACAGCTTCAGGCGGCCAAATCCCCTCCGCTCGGAGTGGAGACCAGAGACAGCCACGCAGTCAGCAAACTTTCCCTCAAGCTTTCTCAAAGAATACGCCATGATTATCCACAGCTACAATGGAAATGGAAATGGATTCTGTTTTGAATAATAAATCATAAAATATAATGTCGGAGCTACTGGTGGTAACTAAAATGTCTGTGCACTCAATCCAATAATTGAGATCCAATAGTTTCAAATGGTCAATGATCAAAATTGCAATTAAAATCATTTGTTTTGAAGGACACATATTCAGTACTATTTGTATTGTTATTGGCCGTTATACTAGAGTACTGGTACTTTCAGAACTTAAAGTAATGTATATATTGAATAGCACACATGACTTTCTTTCAGTCAATTGTTCCCTCATCAGGATTTGGTTTTAACACCCCATCTACTGGCAGCAAAGAGAATTATCATGGAGGGAACAAAACAAAACAACATGCTACTTATAATGAGCCTGATTTGAGGCAGAACTGCACAGAACGAGTCAGGTGATGATTTATGGGAGAGGATCTCGTAAACAGGATCAACAACACGAGTTTTTGATGAGGCAACAAAGTAATAATATGGTCAAAGCAAGGTTAATTTTGCATAAGTGTCTTTTACTAATAAAAACAAAAAAAGTAATACAAAATAGTGATGAAACTACATGTCACAACTATGCTATGTTACTACAGAAGGCGGCGCTAGCACTGATGACAATGATTGGCTGCAGGGATTGGTCTTTACGTAATAAGTATTCAGGAACTAATCTGGTTTAAGTTTTAGGATCTGGCATCGTTCTGCTTTCTGATTGGAACAAATACACTAATCAAAAACCAATAACTTGTCCATCACATCCAATGCAATTAAGAATACATCAACATTGCAATAGTTAAGTTTACCTAAATAACTATATTTTAAGATCTTAACTAATCTCAAGAAGACAGTTAGCGGCAGAACATACGGTATAAAGTTTTGAAGTGAAGTTTTAGAGGCCACTGTAAACTGGTGCTCTCCCTGCAGAGTGTCCGGAGGCGCTGCAGAGTGTGAAGGACTCAGAAGTGCAGTTCAGATCACAGAAGCGGAGCTAAGCCCTGAGCACCTGATTCTCCAGCTCGCTCTGCAGAGGGAGAAGTCTGATCCACTTTGGCCAACACACTCAAGGCTTTAGTCCAGCACTTTATCTGAAGCTAGGAACAGGCTGTGTCCTCGAGAAACTCTGCAGCTTTTTGCATGTTTTAAATAACTGACAAACATTATTATAATTGTGCATATTGCAGTCAATTTTAATCATTACTAGGAATGCTTTGATATGGATCTTTCTACTGTGTATACCTTTTTTTTTTAAACGTACAAAACAGAACTAGTTCACTTTAAACCTTTTGCAGTGGTCCAAACTAATTCATCACTTCCCTGAAGCGTTCCTAACATCCTAATTATTCACTGTAATGAGTTTATAAGTGCTTTTCACAACTTTAAGAGCCAGCCAGAGCAGAGCTTACTGTCACGGTAAAGCTAACAACTAGCATGCTAAGCAGAGGCTAAAACTCACGCTAAACAGAGGATAAAACACTCTATAAATAGATGCAGACAGCACATAGTGGTCTCATTTTGACCCCAAGAGCTGTATATCTGCGCTGGGGCAAAACAGATTTCGCTTTGTACATGAAAAAAAAGGGAACGGCCCCTTTCAGTTATAGTAAAGATCCCAAATTAACTTTTCACTTTTGTAAAAATAATTACAAAATGTATTTATCTGGGGTATGACATAATTTATTGCATTTTAGATTGTTGTTTTTTGCCTGATTGCTCTTTTATTTTGCTTTTTACTCAATAGTCTGCTCAAAATGACAAATCTGATGGAACTGAGGACAAACTGGGAATGACTCTTGGCACAAAGAAACTGAGGCAGTGCAGAAAAATATCAACAAAAATGTCTGTATCGGACTAGTATAATATCTGAGGAAACCCAAAGATAACCCATTCCTAGTCATTCCTCAAAAAGTTGATGACTAGAGTATAACTGCCTTGTCCATGTTCATTTGTCCTCTTACTAAATGAATAAGCTGCACTATGTAACGTTTGTAAGTAAATATTGCAATACTGTATGTGTAATAACATTTTCCCCTTTAAATGTTGACCCTGCTCACAGCCCAAAAGCCACTGTATATCAAACACTGGAGAGGCCCACAGATCCTTCCTGTATATTGTTTGTATTGAACAAAGCCGTAGCATGAATGGGAAACCAGGCTTCCTCTGCTCTGATATAGAACCTGGTCTTTTTCACAGGACGGCAGAAGGTCATTGGAGCTGGAATCATTGCAAATCTGTGAGTGACACGGCAGCCCATGCAAAACATCAATCTGGACCTGAACCTCCAGCCGCTCCTGCACCTCCTCCTCTAAAACATAAACAGCGCAAAACAGAGGGGAGTTTGGACATAATAAGCACTAGCACTCTATTATAGTTTCAATATTAGAATTTATCATGATATTTTCTGTAATCTGATCTGCAGCCCTACTTTTAACTCTGTAACTCACTAGTAGAAAAAAGCTTCAGTTGTAGTCATCTGGACTCAGTTTGAAAAAATAGACGTTTCGACTCTCATCCAAGAGTCATTGTCAATAAAAGAATTTAGATCGAGAACTCCGATATTAATACTGTTCTGTGGTAAGACCCACCCATTGGGAGGAGCCTTCCTGAAGTAGAAAGAGTTGTTTGTTTCAACAGAAACTTCCCCCTTGTATCTACCGAGCTAGCCTATTCAGAATCTTAATGGGCTATTAGAATCCTCTTTGTCTTTGTGAGACCCTGGCTCAACCACCCTGAGTACCTGATTAGCATCTAAATGTCCTGGTCCTCTACCTTTCCAGGGGTTCAGTAACCCATTATAAATAACAGGAAGATTAAACCTTAGCCCTCCATTTCTGTTTAAAGAAGGTCTTTCTTTTTTAACAAAAATAGCTTCCTTGACTCCTCTTTCAAACCATCTTTTCTCCCTGCTTAAAACCTTCACCTCACCGTCTTCAAACGAGTGATTAGAGGCTTCAAGATGGAGATGCACGGCACTCTGAGGTCCTGAACTTGTATTTCTTCTGTGCTGATAAAGCCTCTTGTGTAGAGGCTGTTTTGTCTCACCTATGTAACGTTCTGTACAGCTTTCTTCACTGCATTGGATTGAATAAACTACATTGCTCTGTTTTTGAGTCGGCAACTTGTCCTTTGGGTGAACCAGTTTTTGTCTTAAAGTGTTTCCTGGTTTAAAATAAACAGGGACTTCGTGTTGTCTAAAAATTCTCTGCAGTTTTTCCGACAGGATTCTGAATAGGCTAGCTCGGTAGATACAAGGGGGAAGTTTCTGTTGAAACAAACAACTCTTTCTACTTCAGGAAGGCTCCTCCCAATGGGTGGGTCTTACCACAGAACAGTATTAATATCGGAGTTCTCGATCTAAATTCTGTTATTGACAATGACTCTTGGATGAGAGTCGAAACGTCTGTTTTTTCAAACTGAGTCCAGATGACTACAACTGAAGCTTTTTCTACTATGGAACACGCCTGGACGAATGAGGGATTACACCGACATATCTGTAACTCACTGTACGTCCTACCCACTGGCCCCACCCACAGCACACAGCTGTGGGTGGGGACAGTGGGTAGGTAAAACTTGAATTTTTATGATCATTTCCGCCACAGATGCAGGATTACTGGATGAACGTCTCGATCCAAATACTGCTCTGATGTCAAGATAATGTCAACAACGTCAACATAGTTTAAAGCTCAAGTGTGCATGATGAAACTCTATTATTTATTTGTTGTGACAGTTTGTGACCTAAATATGGAAAATCTGGACACTGGGTTGGGGACCATCTTGTCAAACCACTAATGTGAAATGAAAGCACTGAAGCTTTCATTTCACGTTAGAATCTAGTTTAAATCTAATTTAATTTAAAAGGGCCTTTTGGTGGTTTTCAGCACAGGCAGAACCAAATATATTCACGTTTCAAGGACCGAGCTGATCAGTTTTATCTGCACTGCACTGGTCTCGATCCCCTACACGGGTTCAGTTTAGTTCACTCTGTAATGGTTCTTATATGTGGGGCCGAGCTACACAAATAATACTTTTAAATTCTGAGGCCGAGCTCCGCAATTCACAAAAATACATTTAATAATTCCCAGTTTGTGTCACTGTGAGACGTTGCTGAATCTAGAGTAACCTGTGTGAGTTTTAACCTCTCTTTATGTGATGCGTTGGGTTTGGCTAACGTTAGATGCATTATGACCTGGATATATCATATTTTGTCTTGATGCGAGTGCCGTACGTCGACAGGAAACAGCTGATGCTAATGAGTGCTAGCTTTAGTTTTCCAGCTAAAGGAATAAACTCTACATTTATTCCGTTGGGTTAGTTTTTAAATACAACTTGTTTGATGCAATAGTTCATGTTAGTTCACAGTTAGAGTTCCAGTAAAGTTTGATGCTGAGGAGCTTTACAGTTCTGTTGTGAGTCACATGTGTATCACTTGTGAAGTATGAAGAACCTCCCACAAAGGAAAGCCACACCTGCCAAATGTTTCTGGATCACTGACTTCTTTCCACAGAAAATAATACAAAAAAAAACAAAGTCAAATACTGTTCTATTAGAACTATTGTGCGAAGAAACAAAGTCGAGGGTCGTGTTTTTTCACATTGGACAAACGAAAATCCAACTCCAGCTCAGATTTTGCTTCACTATTGTTACCTTTAGAGTGTATTGCATTGAAGTGAAAATTCAAAATAGAAATGCAAGACTGTGCAAATTAATGGTTAATTTTCGCTTTCCTTAAAATTCTTCATTTTTTTATAAATTAATTGAATTAAAATTTTGATTTCTAGGAACTAAACTGGAGCCTAACCCCTCACCCCACATGCAAACTAACCACAATATCTCGAACAAACCTTCTGTTATCATGTTAAGCACCTTCCAAAATGAAATGACCCCTTGATCTTCCCACAAGGGTCTACAGGAGTTGTGGGTGGTCCGGTTGGGAGGAGGCAGGATTTGGAGCCTGCCGTTTGGCTAATCTGCAGACCACAGCGGCCCAGGACTAAACTGTCAGAGAGATACAAGCCAAGTGAAAGGCTTGTTTGATTACAGCCAGTACGGCCTTCAATATCTACACGGAAAAGCAATTATAAAGCTGACAAAGTACAGTCTGAGGAGTAATGGATACACTGGTAAAGAGTTTTGGTCCAAAGTTGTATGTGTTATGCGTTTTTCTGGTGTGTAGTTACTGTATGTGTTAATTATTTCAGTCAATGAACAGAATTCACAAACATTGGAACTTAATTTGATGATTTGGTGATTTTGGTGATACAAGTCAGAAAGAAAAACAATTAAAATCTGCTATAGGATAAAAAATAGGCTATAAGATAAAAAACAAAAATAGGCTCACTGTGTACACAGATTTACAGTTGAATTTACATATGCAGGGCAGAAAGTGAACAGTGCTGAGGGATATTAAATTATGGCTTAAGTGACAGTGTCCAACGGCAAAGGGTAAACTGTTCTTGTGGCGGGAGGTTCTGGTCTGGATGGATCGTAGCCTCCAGCCTGAGGGGAGTGACCTCCTGCCTGAGGGGAGTGGCCTCCTGCCTGAGGGGAGTGGCTCAAATAGTCCATGTCCAGGGTGAGAAGGGTCGGCTGTGATCTGACCTGCTCGTCCCAGAGTCCTGGAGACGTACAGGTCCTGCAGAGATAGAAGTCTGCAGCCGATCATCTTCTCTGTTCACAATTTGCTGTAGTCTCTGTTTGTCCCTGGCTGTGGCTCCAGCGTACCACACAGTGATGGAGGAGGTGAGGATGGACTCAATGATGGCCGTGTAGAACTGCACCATCATCTGCACTGGCAGCTTGGCTTTCCTCAGCTGCTGCAGGAAGTACATCCTCTGCTGGGCCTTCATGATGAGGGAGTTGATGGTGGGGTCCCACTTAGGGTCCCTGGTGATGGTGGTGCTGAGGAAGCAGGGGGAGTCCACAGTGGAGAAGGGGGAGTATGTCAAGGTGAGGGGGGCTGGGGGGCTGTGACTTTCCTGAAGTCTACGATCATCTCCACTGTCTTCTGGGCGTTGAGCTCCAGATTGTTACCACTTCACCAGGACACCAGCCGGTCCACCTCCCTCCTGTAGACAGACTCATCCCCGTCCCAAATGATGTGGTGTCGTCCGCAAACTTGTTCAGTTTTACGGAGTCGTGGCTGGATGTGTAGTAGTTTGTGTACAGGAAGAAGAGCAGAGGAGAAAGTACACAGCCCTGTGGAGCTCCTGTGCTGATAGTCCGAGTGTCTGAGACATTCCTCCCCAGCCGCACGTACTGGAGTCAGGCACGTTGAGCTGAGAGAGCTTGTCCTGGAGCAGGAGGATGGAGTTGAATGCAGAGCTGAAGTCCACAAACAGGATCCTGGCATAATGTTCCCGGGGAGTCCAGATGCTGCAGGGTGAAGTGGAGTGCCAGGTTGATGGCGTCGTCCACAGAGCCTTCTGGCCTAGCAGCTTCTAAAATTGCGTTACAGTTATATTTGCATGTTCACAGTGATTTATTATTGCAACACTCAATCAAACCAAACCTGTCCCCGATCATAATGCTTTCCAATGTTAGCGCCATATGAAACTGCGCTTTAGCCTAATGGGTCTTCCATCAACGGTTGCTAATGTTGCTAACAAGGCTAGTGCTATACACTATGTCTCTATTCACATGTCTTTTTATGTAGCGACTAAAAAGAAAAGTACAGATTGTAAAATAAAACTCAGGGACTGAACTCCACAGGCCGTGAGCTCTGAAATGAGATTGAGTAGGAAATCGTGTTTATGTCTTCTTTTATGGCTGCTTTAGGCTAGTACTATTTTCAGTTTTTTTGCACATCGATCTAATGTAACTGAATAAATCTGTAGGTTCAGAGCTTTAATATCAGGTATGACATGATTATATTCACTAGTTGAAGTTAGTAAAAATGTATTTCTGTCCAAACACATGACTTATTGGGGAATTAGATCAGATTGAGTTTGATATCAGTGCTAAAAGTGTTGGGACGTCTTTGATCACTCTTTGCCACATTTTTCAACTCAGTTCACAGCTCATTACATGATTTAGGATTCCACGATAACAAATAAATGATGACATGTCCTCTACGTGTTCTCATGGTGTAATATTTAGGACGCAGATTTGAGCACCATCTTGAAAAATATTATAATGAGATGAGGAATGGCCCAGCAGAAGGTTTGCTAAGAAGCAGCCTATAGTTTGATATTATTTCAGCTTTGCAGTCGTTCCTTGTCAATACATTTCTAAATATGAAGTGTGCAGCAGAACTATCCACAAATAAGAGTTAGAAACAGGGCATGGGGACAATGTAAATCATGCTAGTGGTTTAGTTTTGATGAAATACTGAGGTTCATTACTATCTATTTAGGTTTAGTCCTGGTTTAGTCTTTGATTAGACCCAAAGTAGACCTAGGGTAAACCTGGTTTAGACCTGGATTGATGCTAGATTAGATCTGGTTTCAGCCCCATTGTGTGATTTAGTGCTGACACGAGTAAATCCAGTTATTCGATTACCAGCAACTAAAGCCCAACAGAGGAGAAAGCAGTTTGTTTTAAACTCGCGCGTGTGTCTATGGAGCAGCGTTTTGTTGTGTGAAAGAGCACAAAAGACCGCGATGATGAAACAGAAGGTCCACGCTGAGGAGCAAAGACGCTGAGGCAACTCGTCTCTTAGCTGAAGTGATGTCATATAAAACACAAATGAATTCCAAGCTACTGTAACTGTTGCTCAGACTTAATCTGGCCAGTTTACAGTCTGGTGACTAGAAGACATCTATATATACAGTATTCTAATACTCCTAGTATTCTAGCTGTTGAGTTTCTCTTTAAGACAATCAGGGATCACTTTCCGTGGCTTCAACATTCCATTCAGAACATCCTTTAACTGAACAGACGCACTCATCATGGACATCTGGACTGGACTGTCTGTACAAGTGAAATAAGGCTGTTTGGGGACAAACTGATTTGAAAAATAAGGAGCGTCTATGAACTATAATTTGGACCTCTGGATGCAGTTACATGTGTATCTCTGTGGACCTCTGGATGCAGTTACATGTGTATCTCTGTGAACCTCTGGACGCAGTAACATGTGTATCTCTGTGAACCTCTGGACGCAGTAACATGTGTATCTCTGTGGACCTCAGGACGCAGTAACATGTGTATCTCTATGGACCTCTGGACGCAGTAACATGTGTATCTCTGTGGACCTCTGGACGCAGTAACATGTGTATCTCTGTGAACCTCTGGACGCAGTAACATGTGTATCTCTGTGAACCTCTGGACGCAGTAACATGTGTATCTCTGTGAACCTCTGGACGCAGTAACATGTGTATCTCTGTGGACCTCGGGACGCAGTAACATGTGTATCTCTGTGGACCTCTGGACGCAGTAACATGTGTATCTCTGTGGACCTCTGGACGCAGTAACATGTGTATCTCTGTGGACCTCAGGACGCAGTAACATGTGTATCTCTATGGACCTCTGGACGCAGTAACATGTGTATCTCTGTGGACCTCTGGACGCAGTAACATGTGTATCTCTATGGACCTCTGGACGCAGTAACATGTGTATCTCTGTGAACCTCTGGACGCAGTAACGTGTATCTCTGTGAACCTCTGGACGCAGTAACATGTGTATCTCTGTGAACCTCTGGACGCAGTAACATGTGTATCTCTGTGGACCTCTGGACGCAGTAACATGTGTATCTCTGTGGACCTCTGGACGCAGTAACATGTGTATCTCTGTGGACCTCTGGACGCAGTAACATGTGTATCTCTGTGAACCTCTGGACGCAGTAACATGTGTATCTCTGTGAACCTCTGGACGCAGTAACATGTGTATCTCTGTGGACCTCGGGACGCAGTAACATGTGTATCTCTGTGGACCTCGGGACGCAGTAACATGTGTATCTCTGTGGACCTCGGGACGCAGTAACATGTGTATCTCTGTGGACCTCGGGACGCAGTAACATGTGTATCTCTGTGAACCTCTGGACGCAGTAACATGTGTATCTCTGTGAACCTCTGGACGCAGTAACATGTGTATCTCTGTGAACCTCTGGACGCAGTAACATGTGTATCTCTGTGAACCTCTGGACGCAGTAACATGTGTATCTCTGTGAACCTCTGGACGCAGTAACATGTGTATCTCTGTGAACCTCTGGACGCAGTAACATGTGTATCTCTGTGGACCTCGGGACGCAGTAACATGTGTATCTCTGTGGACCTCGGGACGCAGTAACATGTGTATCTCTGTGGACCTCGGGACGCAGTAACATGTGTATCTCTGTGGACCTCGGGACGCAGTAACATGTGTATCTCTGTGGACCTCGGGACGCAGTAACATGTGTATCTCTGTGGACCTCGGGACGCAGTAACATGTGTATCTCTGTGGACCTCGGGACGCAGTAACATGTGTATCTCTGTGAATCTCTGGACGCAGTAACGTGTATCTCTGTGAACCTCTGGACACAGTAACATGTGTATCTCTGTGAACCTCTGGACGCAGTAACGTGTATCTCTGTGAACCTCTGGACGCAGTAACATGTGTATCTCTGTGAACCTCTGGACGCAGTAACATGTGTATCTCTGTGAACCTCTGGACGCAGTAACATGTGTATCTCTGTGAACCTCTGGACGCAGTAACATGTGTATCTCTGTGAACCTCTGGACGCAGTAACATGTGTATCTCTGTGGACCTCGGGACGCAGTAACATGTGTATCTCTGTGGACCTCGGGACGCAGTAACATGTGTATCTCTGTGAACCTCTGGACGCAGTAACATGTGTATCTCTGTGAACCTCTGGACGCAGTAACATGTGTATCTCTGTGAACCTCTGGACGCAGTAACATGTGTATCTCTGTGAACCTCTGGACGCAGTAACATGTGTATCTCTGTGAACCTCTGGACGCAATAACATGTGTATCTCTGTGGACCTCGGGACGCAGTAACATGTGTATCTCTGTGGACCTCGGGACGCAGTAACATGTGTATCTCTGTGAACCTCTGGACGCAGTAACATGTGTATCTCTGTGAACCTCTGGACGCAGTAACATGTGTATCTCTGTGAACCTCTGGACGCAGTAACATGTGTATCTCTGTGAACCTCTGGACGCAGTAACATGTGTATCTCTGTGGACCTCTGGACGCAGTAACATGTGTATCTCTGTGAACCTCTGGACGCAGTAACATGTGTATCTCTGTGGACCTCGGGACGCAGTAACATGTGTATCTCTGTGGACCTCGGGACGCAGTAACATGTGTATCTCTGTGGACCTCGGGACGCAGTAACATGTGTATCTCTGTGGACCTCGGGACGCAGTAACATGTGTATCTCTGTGAACCTCTGGACGCAGTAACATGTGTATCTCTGTGAACCTCTGGACGCAGTAACATGTGTATCTCTGTGAACCTCTGGACGCAGTAACATGTGTATCTCTGTGAACCTCTGGACGCAGTAACATGTGTATCTCTGTGAACCTCTGGACGCAGTAACATGTGTATCTCTGTGAACCTCTGGACGCAGTAACATGTGTATCTCTGTGAACCTCTGGACGCAGTAACATGTGTATCTCTGTGAACCTCTGGACGCAGTAACATGTGTATCTCTGTGAACCTCTGGACGCAGTAACATGTGTATCTCTGTGAACCTCTGGACGCAGTAACATGTGTATCTCTGTGAACCTCTGGACGCAGTAACATGTGTATCTCTGTGGACCTCGGGACGCAGTAACATGTGTATCTCTGTGGACCTCGGGACGCAGTAACAGGTGTATCTCTGTGGACCTCGGGACGCAGTAACATGTGTATCTCTGTGGACCTCGGGACGCAGTAACATGTGTATCTCTGTGGACCTCGGGACGCAGTAACATGTGTATCTCTGTGGACCTCGGGACGCAGTAACATGTGTATCTCTGTGGACCTCGGGACGCAGTAACATGTGTATCTCTGTGGACCTCGGGACGCAGTAACATGTGTATCTCTGTGGACCTCGGGACGCAGTAACATGTGTATCTCTGTGAATCTCTGGACGCAGTAACGTGTATCTCTGTGAACCTCTGGACGCAGTAACATGTGTATCTCTGTGAACCTCTGGACGCAGTAACGTGTATCTCTGTGAACCTCTGGACGCAGTAACATGTGTATCTCTGTGAACCTCTGGACGCAGTAACATGTGTATCTCTGTGAACCTCTGGACGCAGTAACATGTGTATCTCTGTGAACCTCTGGACGCAGTAACATGTGTATCTCTGTGAACCTCTGGACGCAGTAACATGTGTATCTCTGTGGACCTCGGGACGCAGTAACATGTGTATCTCTGTGGACCTCGGGACGCAGTAACATGTGTATCTCTGTGAACCTCTGGACGCAGTAACATGTGTATCTCTGTGAACCTCTGGACGCAGTAACATGTGTATCTCTGTGAACCTCTGGACGCAGTAACATGTGTATCTCTGTGAACCTCTGGACGCAGTAACATGTGTATCTCTGTGAACCTCTGGACGCAATAACATGTGTATCTCTGTGGACCTCGGGACGCAGTAACATGTGTATCTCTGTGGACCTCGGGACGCAGTAACATGTGTATCTCTGTGGACCTCGGGACGCAGTAACATGTGTATCTCTGTGGACCTCGGGACGCAGTAACATGTGTATCTCTGTGGACCTCGGGACGCAGTAACATGTGTATCTCTGTGGACCTCGGGACGCAGTAACATGTGTATCTCTGTGGACCTCGGGACGCAGTAACATGTGTATCTCTGTGGACCTCGGGACGCAGTAACATGTGTATCTCTGTGAACCTCTGGACGCAGTAACATGTGTATCTCTGTGAACCTCTGGACGCAGTAACATGTGTATCTCTGTGAACCTCTGGACGCAGTAACATGTGTATCTCTGTGAACCTCTGGACGCAGTAACATGTGTATCTCTGTGAACCTCTGGACGCAATAACATGTGTATCTCTGTGGACCTCGGGACGCAGTAACATGTGTATCTCTGTGGACCTCGGGACGCAGTAACATGTGTATCTCTGTGGACCTCTGGACGCAGTAACATGTGTATCTCTGTGAACCTCTGGACGCAGTAACATGTGTATCTCTGTGAACCTCTGGACGCAGTAACATGTGCATCTCTGTGAACCTCTGGACGCAGTAACATGTGTATCTCTGTGAACCTCTGGACGCAGTAACATGTG
>NW_027315894.1:0-15000 GCF_026437365.1 Eucyclogobius newberryi
TGTATCACAGTATTGTGTGTATCACAGTATTGTGTTATATCACAGTATTGTGTGTATCACAGTATTGTGTATATCACAGTATTGTGTGTATCACAGTATTGTGTGTATCACAGTATTGTGTGTATCACAGTATTGTGTATATCACAGTATTGTGTATATCACAGTATTGTGTATATCACAGTATTGTGTATATCATAGTATTGTGTAGTTTTGTTCTAAAATACATTGAAACTCATCAACTCGGAACAATTTCATCATTATTTTCTTTAAACTTCTGCTTGAACTCACATCAGAAGTAAATATATTTGCAGTAGCAGTGGTTGTATTCGTAGTAATGTTTGCTATAATATATATATATTAGTAACATAAATTTACTAAACTAACTAAACAGCCTCAATATTAACGGAACAAAACTCTCCAAATCTCCACATTCGCTTCGCTCGAAGCTTCGGAGCAACTTTAACAAACCCAGAAGCTTCTTTAACCTTGAGACGTCCCCTCTGTGGCAGAGGCGGAGCTCGCTTTCTCTTCTTCTGTTAAATGTTGGAGCGTTTGATAGTTTGAGGTCTATAGCTGCCGCCGCCCGGGAATTAATGTCATTCGTATGCCCCGCGGAAATGACTTTTGAAATGCATATAATCTAAAACATGCAAATGAGCCTGACTTTGTGCTCCCTGTTTAATATGAATTATCATTTTCTGAATACCTATTATTACTGCCTACATTTCTCCAATTATATTGTTCTTTTTTTCTGTTACTTTTGCACGAGGGACACAGGCGCGTGCACGTGGAGGGGCGTGCACGTGGAGGGGCGTGCACGTGGAGGAGGGGCGTGCACGTGGAGGGGCGTGCACGTGGAGGAGGGGCGTGCACGTGGAGGAGGGGCGTGCACGTAGAGGAGGGGCGTGCACGTGGAGGGGCGTGCACGTGGAGGAGGGGCGTGCACGTGGAGGAGGGGCGTGCACGTGGAGGAGGGGCGTGCACGTGGAGGGGCGTGCACGTGGAGGAGGGGCGTGCACGTGGAGGAGGGGCGTGCACGTGGAGGGGCGTGCACGTGGAGGAGGGGCGTGCACGTGGAGGAGGGGCGTGCACGTGGAGGGGCGTGCACGTGGAGGAGGGGCGTGCACGTGGAGGAGGGGCGTGCACGTGGGGGTGTGCACGAGGGGTGTGCACGTGAGCGCTGTGTTTTAATGAGTAGTAATAATGATGCTAATGATGCAGCCCCTCGCTCCGGCCCGGGCCCCCCTCACTCTGGGCCCCCCTCACTCTGGGCCCCCCTCACTCCGGGCGGGCCCCCCTCGCTCCGGGCCCCCCTCGCTCCGGGCCCCCCTCACTCATTCATCAATATCACTTAAAACTCACATGATACAATTATAATGAGCTGTGTTTGTCACCGACACTAGATACTTATTGTTCAAGTAAATGGATTATGTGCATTTTATTGATCAAAATAAAACATTTGTGAATTAATAAAAAGAAAGAGAAATGAGAAAAATAAATACAAAAAAAAAAAAAAAAAAAAAAAAACTACAATTAAACTTCAAATTAAGACCAGGACTTTGTGTCTTTTAAAATTTTAAATCACTTCATTTTTGTCCAATTTAGCGTTTAAATAAGAGCGATGTGTTTGTTCAGGAGGAAAAGCAAAGAACATGAAGCGTCTGATCAAGAACAAGTCAAAAATCATAATTTTTTATTTTTTTAATCCCAAAACACGTGTTTTTCATCCAAACGTCATTAAGCGGCTAAAATATTAATGTGTTATAAAAGTGAACACTGGCTCCGCCTCTTCTGAACATCTGCTTGTCCTTGTTATATTTTTGGTATAATTTTTTATTCTTTTTCCTAAATTGAACGAAATGCCTCTTTTTTTCAAATGAATTGCTCTCCTAATTTATTTATACTGCTCCATAAATTATTCTATTAATATTAGCCCGCTCGGACTGACTCTTCACTTCTGCTGCTGCTCAGCCACATTAATTAGCGCGTGTCACTTTAACAAAAAAAATTCTTTCCACGATGAATTATAAAAGAGACATTAATATAATGTCTTAGAAATGATTAATATTTTAGTTGAGAGACAAAAAGTTACATAGTTATGGATGAAAGTTATTGAACTGAGGATTTTTGATTTGTTTCCTTGTTTTAATTAATTTCTAATGTTTTTTTTTTTGTTTCTTTTTTCAGGCAAAATTGTTGCTTAAAAACAGAAAACGCAGGAAAAAACGAGTCAAATAAATGAAAAGTATAAACATTCTGAATTGATGTCATTTGGACTCATTCTTCTTCTTTTTTGCAGTGTGTGGATATCGTTTTGTATTTTTTGGGCTTAATTACCACGGTAACGGCCGCCGTGCAGTTCAAAAGTATCAGAATTCAATTAATATATTAATATGTGGAAGTGGACTCCATCATTTTCTCGCCTTGATTCCGTTTAAAGTCCAAGCCTGTGTTTTTCACCGCGACTTTTTCAATTTCATTTGATTAAACTCGGCTCTGATCCAATCTGTTAATTAACGAGGAAATGCAAAGACTTGAAAGCTCGATGTGTAAAATTAAAACGTCCACTTTGATCATTTTGAATTCATATTTTTCAGTGTTTTATGGCGACCTGGCTGGTATTACTGCGGCAGGTATATCGCTGCAGCTCATCTGCTTTGTAATGCGAATTTTCGATCGTAAATGAAATAATTTGACTGTTGGGCAAAGAAAACTTTCCCCATTTTCACGCCTTAAAACCCCAAATTGTGCCAGTTTAAGTTGGGACTTAATTATGTCGAATGGAAAATAGGGCAGTGTCTTTTTCTCACTGTTTCGATGTAAAAGAAGTGATAAAAGTCCATTCAACTTAAACACGTCGCACTCTTTCAGTTTATTCACACAAACATGACGACTTCACTCACGTCTGCCCCAGGGCGACTGTGGCTATAGCAGCCGCACAGTGTTGACTTCAAATGCAACATAAAGTCAGGAATTTAAAGATTATGGAGGAGAAAAGAGAGATTTACCACATTATCCATTGTATTTAGTTGTATTTGATTTAATGTTTTAATTTTATTTAATTCTATTTAATTTATTTAACCAGGTAAGAACCCATTGAGATCGAGACCTCTTTTTTAAGGGTGACCTGGAAAAACTACCACTACCACTACCACTACCACTACTACTACTACTACTACTACTACTTGAACTTTAATAAGTACAAGGCCCAAACAGGATCTAAAAGGATTTGAACCACATCATCTACAGATAAATATATATCAACTTTAATCCTCTTGCTTTGTTGTCATTTCCTTTAGGCCGCAGTTATTTTATGACTTGGTTTACGGATCCGCCGCACTTAGATGATTTCTACAATAGAAATAAAATAAACGATTATCAATTTTTTTCAACAAAGTTCCGCCGTCAACGCAAAAAAGCTTTAAATGAAATATAAATAGCGGTATTAAGTCAAAAGATAAGAGTGCGTGAAGCAATTTTCGTCAAAATCCTGCGTGAGTTTGTGACGGGGCGGGGCCGTCCCTGGGCGCGGCCCCGGGAGGAGGAGCATGAGAAGACGCGCACGCGTTTCCGTGACTGTGGCGCGCAGCGCCAACTCTTTATATCGCAAATACACATTTTAAACCCGTTTACATTTTCTCCAGCGTGTTTTGCCGTGACAAAGACTGAACACATCTAAGCTTCAGTTTTACCAATGCAAAACATACAGTAAATCTACTGTTACACGCTCCTGCACGCTCCTGCACGCTCCTGCACGCTCCTGCACGCTCCTGCACGCTCCTGCACGCTCCTGCACGCTCCTGCACGCTCCTGCACGCTCCTGCACGCCACGTCCCCAAACCCTTCATGACCTGATGCTTCACTCGAGCCGTTCGGACCGTTCAAACACAACTTGCAGCTTTTTTTTTCTGTTTTACCGACATCTTTTCATCCATTTACTTCCTGCTTGGCTCTCCCCTGGCCCCACCCCCCTCGTGCTTTGCCCCGCCCCCTCATTCATGTTGAAGGTCGTTCTCATAAAGAGCCTCGGAGGACGCAGCTGTTAATTGCTCAGGTCCGCGCTCTGCTCTCAATACAGCGCCATTTTCTCCAGCGCTCTCCCTCCTCCTCCTCGCTCCCTCTTGTTTCTAACCCCACGGTAAAAGCTAAACGCCGGGCCCCGGGCCCCGGACCCTTTGTGTGCCCTCTGGTAAACGTGCAAGAGTGGAAAAGTTTGTGTAAAGTGGCCTCATCGTGGGCCGTTTGTCTTTTGTCATTTTCATCCAGAGCAAGAAAACAATATGAGCAGCGACAGCAAGATTCATTTACTTCAACGTTATGAAACTGATACTGATACTGATACTGATACTGATACTGATACTGATACTGATACTGATACTGATACTGATACTGAGTCTTTACCGATCGGGTCGATGCTGCTCATGATGTGACTTGAAGTGAGTTTGCAGTTTGTGAGTTTCACTGCAACAAAACGCTTTTCTGATTCTGATTTAGAGCCGTTTTAGGTCATTTTTTAACAACTAAACACGATCATCATTTCGATGCCAAGTATCGGCATCGAAACAGAAAAAGCGCATCCCAAACCACAAGCACAAAACCACTTTTACTACATAAACGTCATGTTTGTCTTGGTTTAGCAGATGTTGGTTTCATCCTTGTTTTAACCCAGTTTAGTCCAGTTTGTTGGTTTTCGGTCAGATTTATCGCCTCTAAAAGCATTTGACCCATTCTCCATCTTCTCAGGAGCAGTGTCCACCTCAGCGTTCTGTCCATTCAGATCAGGGACACTCACAGACACAGGGAGAACATGCAAACTCCACACAAAAGGCCTAAAACAAACCCACTCCTCCAGGTTTGACTTCACCTTTTCCCACGAGAATCAAACCCGACAGAAGCTGAAAGTCGAGCTCTTCCATATGCGCCCGACGCTCACCTCTTCTTTTTACCTCTTTAGGAATGTCGGCGGCAGGATTTGCTCCGCAGAGATAAATGGGGTGTGCATGAAGCCTGCTCCCTGTACAAATATTTGTGCTGTGTGCGATACGGCGGTGCAGTGTGTGCGAGCGGCTGTGCAGTGTGTGCGAGCGGCTGTGCAGTGTGTGCGAGCGGCTGTGCAGTGTGTGCGAGCGGCTGTGTCTGTCTGGGCCTGGTTTGCGGCTGGTGTATCGCTCCGACAGGGAGGCAGGGGCGGCCCTGTATACTTGCCCCGGTCAGTGCAGATCTCATCGGTGGGGAATGCGCGCTCTGTTTACCCACGGCCCTCCGCGCTGCAGCACCTGAGCGGCCGCCTAATCTTTACGCGCTCTGTAAACACGGACTTTGTCTTCAGAGAGCTCCGACACAACGGTTCACTTATGGAGGAGAGCGGAGGATTGTGGGTAATGCGCGGAGGGCGGCGGGAAGTGCTCGGGGTGATGCATTGTGGAGCGTCTCCTCGTGCGGTTGTGTTTGTCGTCCAGCGTTAAGACAAAAGCGTTACACGTCCAGTTAACGAGCGTCTGGGGCGTGGCACGTGAGACGCTGTGAAGAAGACGTGTCTTTCACGTGTTGAGAGACATGTGGACTGAGCCTTGTCTCGAGTCTTAGGATTTATGACATAGTTGTTTTAATTCATCGCTGAAGTTTACTTTTTCTTTTTGAGGATTTCAAACAGAAAACAACGTTAAACTTATTTACTCTTTTAACTTGCATTTATTCATTTTTAATTCCTAAAAATAAGTACTTTGACACATAAGTTTCCTTGAGCAGGAGGAAAAAGTACGAGGAAAAAAACAGTTTGGTCCAATAAGTTATAAACTGGAGCGATTGTGTTTTGGGAAATGAGATTTTATCATTATCATTATATTATAACATCAAACTGAACATTTGATTATACGAGTTTTTACGAGTTTTGAGGATGACACAGATATTTAAACACAATAAAGACTTTTCTAATCATTGTTAAAAAACATTTGCTGCAAAAAGAACTCTCGAAAAGCTGTTTTAAAATGAGCCTTAACATTAAATCAATACTTTCTGTAGCGCATAAAAGTAACGTTAGCGCTAACATGAGCCCGTTAGCTCGACGCGCTCTGACGCGGTCGAGCAGACAAAGCGTTCGCAGCAGATTTTGGCAAACGTCTCCAGGAGCCGCGGCGTCTGGATAATAGCGCTCACCTGTTAGCGCTGGAGCCAAGCCAGACCAGCAGCATGCACGCCGTTAGCATTAACTTCTTCCGTTAGCCAACTTGTTAGCGGCGCTGGACGGCCGCCAGAGTACCTGACGACGTAGCCTGGAGCTGTGCTGTTAGCGAGTATCAATGATATGATATAAAGACGACTGAAGCTTTTGTCTGTCGAGGTTCAAGGCCAAAACTCCCGTTCAGGAAAAGGAAAGTACTTTAGACGCAGGAACGGATTCTTTTGTTAGCTTAATCGCGCGCTTAGGGCCATGTTTTTAGTGTTAGCATTACGTTTGCCCCAGGAGATCATGGACAATGAAGAAGGAGAGAATAAACTAGGTTAAGTTGCTGATCATTTTAAGTGTTAATCAAAATTAATTAGGCTTCTCAAGTAAAGTTTGGTCAATTTCCTTTTCATGATTAAATGTTCTGTTTTTCAGACGACTTTAAATCCTGAATCAAGTGCAAATGATGTGTTTTACAAAGACTATTCTAAATGAAATAAAAACAAACTAAAGAAACTCAAATGTAAAGCCAAAGTAAGATAAATGTAAATGTTCTGAATCTGACAAAATAAAGGTTGTTTCTAGAGTAAAAAGTGACACAAACGAAGACAAATGAGTCCGCTGCATATTCAAATGACAGTTCATTGTCTTTAAACGTATCGACGGCGACCGCACGACGACCGCACGACGACCGCACGACGACCGCACGACGACCGCACGACGACCGCACGACGACCGCACGACGACCGCACGACGACCGCACGACGACCGCACGGCGACCGCACGACGACCGCACGACGACCGCACGACGACCGCACGACGACCGACGACCGCACGACGCCCGCACGACGACCGCACGACGACCGACGACCGCACGACGACCGCACGACGACCGCACGACGACCGCACGACGACCGCACGGCGACCGCACGGCGACCGCACGACGACCGCACGACGACCGCACGACGACCGACGACCGCACGACGACCGCACGACGACCGCACGACGACCGCACGACGACCGCACGGCGACCGCACGACGACCGCACGACGACCGCACGACGACCGACGACCGCACGACGACCGCACGACGACCGCACGACGACCGACGACCGCACGACGACCGCACGACGACCGCACGACGACCGCACGACGACCGCACGGCGACCGCACGGCGACCGCACGACGACCGCACGACGACCGCACGACGACCGCACGACGACCGCACGACGACCGCACGATGACCGCACGACAACCAACAACCGCACGACGACCGCACGACGACCGCACGACGACCGCACGACGACCGCACGACGACCGCACGGCGACCGCACGGCGACCGCACGGCGACCGCACGACGACCGCACGACGACCGCACGACGACCGACGACCGCACGACGACCGCACGACGACCGCACGACGACCGCACGACGACCGCACGACGACCGCACGATGACCGCACGACAACCAACAACCGCACGACGACCGCACGACGACCGCACGACGACCGCACGACGACCGCACGACGACCGCACGACGACCGCACGACGACCGACGACCGCACGGCGACCGCACGACGACCGCACTGCGACCGCACGACGATCGCACGGCGACCGCATGACGATCGCACGGCGACCGCACGACGACCGCACGACGACCGACAACCGCACGACGACCGCACGACGACCGCACGACGACCGCACGACGACCGCACGACGACCGCACGACGACCGACGACCGCACGGTGACCGCACGACGATCGCACGACGACCGCACGACAACCGACAACCGCACGACGACCGCACGACGACCGCACGACGACCGCACGACGACCGACAACCGCACGACGACCGCACGACGACCGCACGACGACCGACAACCGCACGACGACCGCACGACGACCGCACGACGACCGACAACCGCACGACGACCGCACGTTGTGTGTTTTTGCCGGTGGATTTGTCCTGTCAGATTCCTGCTGGTCACTGCTCCTCACGGCTCCGAGCTCATCGCCGCTGCCTCCTCCTCTGCACCTCCTCCTCTGCACCTCCTCCTCTGCACCTCCTCCTCTGCGCCTCCTCCTCTGCACCTCCTCCTCTGCACCTCCTCCTCTGCGCCTCCTCCTCTGCGCCTCCTCCTCTGCACCTCCTCCTCCGCGCCTCCTCCTCTGCACCTCCTCCTCCGCGCCTCCTCCTCCGCGCCTCCTCCTCTGCACCTCCTCCTCTGCACCTCCTCCTCTGCACCTCCTCCTCTGCACCTCTGCATGGGTGTGTTTGTGTCCTCGGTGTCGGAGGCGCCGTGTTTACAACAGCTTAGCCGCGATAATGCGTCTTTATCGTCTGGTTGGTCTGGTGGGAATAGACGAGGCGCAGCTCCCCGAGCGCCTGCTTTTCACTTTCCCCGCGCCCTGCATCAGCGGCAGGAACACGGCTGATTAGGGCGAGCAGGGGAGGGCGGGGGAGAGCCAGGGAGGACGGGGTAGAGCCAGGGAAGGCCGGGGAGGGCGAGGGAGGACGGGGGAGGACGGGGGAGGGCGAGGGAGGACGGGGGAGGAAGGGGGAGGACGGGGGAGGACGGGGGAGGGCGAGGGAGGGCGGGGGAGGGCGAGGGAGGACGGGGGAGGACGAGGGAGGACGGGGGAGGACGAGGGAGGACGGGGGAGGGCGAGGGAGGACGGGGGAGGGTGGGGGAGGTTGTTCCAGTATCTACACTCAATCATCCCGTGTGCTTTCATGTGGTGTTTGACGGATCAGGTCTGCGGTTCGGCTGAAGCTGAAGCACCTTCTTTTGACTCACTTTCATGGACGTTTCAATGCGCGATCGCAAAGGCCGACGAGCGACTCCAAACCACCGCTCCAAACTGTTCAAGACCAAACTGAGGGACAAAAGACTCAAATGTAAAGAATGTGACCTTTGTCTTTTGGAGGAAACTGAACATTTACACAAAAACAATGACATTTTGATCAAATCAGGAAATGCTGTACAGCAGTAATTCAGAGTTTTAATCCGCTCACAAACATGAATTAACCCATAAACCCCCAAATATAACATGATTTTCCACTAAATGAAACAATGAAATACAGTGCATCACATCATAATGTTCATCGTGTTCTAGTTTCCGTTTAGCTTGAACTTTGTAGAACTTATGATTTAGATTATTGCTTTGCCAAATCAAATATTGCAACTTTTCCAGTTTGTTCACACCTGGAACAGTTCAATAAAGTTACTTAAAGGTTGGACTTCAGGTCCTCATGTGTCGCACCTGCACAAAGACTCATTATGTCAGTGTCTTTAGGGAACGTCAGAGCTTGTCCCGGCAGGTTCGACGTGGGTTTGTTTCTCATCAGCGCCGTAAACAAACATCACACACACGGCGGCGGCGGCGGCGGCGGCGGCGGCCAACTCTGAGCTAATCCGCTCAGAGAAGAGGCGTGCGCCTTCAGACAAACGTGCCGTCATCAGAAACATGTCCAGTCTTCTGCCGCTTCTGTGGCTATGGTCCAATTAAATGTCAGATTGTCTTTTATTTGTCCCGCCTCCCAAACATTCCTCATCTGTGTGAAGTGCGGCTCCCGGGGCCAAAGGGACGCTCTCCGCTCAGGCTCTCCGCTCAGGCTCTCCGCTCAGGCTCAGGCTCTCCGCTCAGGCTCTCTGCTCAGGCTCTCTGCTCAGGCTCTCTGCTCAGGCTCTCTGCTCAGGCTCTCTGCTCAGGCTCTCTGCTCAGGCTCTCCGCTCAGGCTCAGGCTCTCTGCTCAGGCTCTCTGCTCAGGCTCTCTGCTCAGGCTCTCTGCTCAGGCTCTCTGCTCAGGCTCTCTGCTCAGGCTCTCTGCTCAGGCTCTCTGCTCAGGCTCTCCGCTCAGGCTCTCTGCTCAGGCTCAGGCTCTCTGCTCAGGCTCTCTGCTCAGGCTGAGGCTCTCTGCTCAGGCTCTCTGCTCAGGCTGAGGCTCTCTGCTCAGGCTCTCGGGAAGGTTCAGACGGAGCGGCCGAGCCTCCAAAAGAAGTGAAGACGTTAAAAAGGGCTTGAAATAAGTCGTATTTATCTTGATTTGGGGATATTTTGACTGTAAAACAGCATCAAATATCTTGTTTTACTTCAAATAGGAAAAAGACACACATTTTCTCACTTGAAAGAGGAAAATAAATGCTACTTTGCTTATTTTATTATTTTATTACATTGCTACTTAATTTGATCACTTTTGACTTATTGTTTTATTTAAGATTGTACATTTTGGGTGTAAATCTTGACTCAATAAAGAGGATTCTCTGCCTCGTGTCAGCGAAGGGAAAAACTGTAGAGAAGAGTTAAAACTGTACAAAAAATCAGAATTAATTGCTTGGTAAATGTGCAGCAAGCAAACCTCAAGGCCATCGAGCCGCACACACTGACACACACTGACACACACTGACACACAGTGACACACAGTGACACACAGTGACACACAGTGACACACACTGACACACACTGACACACAGTGACACACACTGACACACACTGACACACAGTGACACACAGTGACACACACTGACACACACTGACACACACTGACACACAGTGACACACAGTGACACACAGTGACACACACTGACACACACTGACACACACTGACACACAGTGACACACAGTGACACACAGTGACACACAGTGACACACACTGACACACACTGACACACAGTGACACACACTGACACACAGTGACACACAGTGACACACAGTGACACACACTGACACACAGTGACACACAGTGACACACACTGACACACACTGACACACACTGACACACACTGACACACACTGACACACACTGACACACACTGACACACAGTGACACACACTGACACACACTGACACACAGTGACACACACTGACACACAGTGACACACAGTGACACACACTGACACACACTGACACACACTGACACACACTGACACACACTGACACACAGTGACACACAGTGACACACACTGACACACACTGACACACACTGACACACAGTGACACACAGTGACACACACTGACACACACTGACACACACTGACACACACTGACACACAGTGACACACACTGACACACACTGACACACACTGACACACACTGACACACACTGACACACACTGACAGACACTGACACACACTGACACACAGTGACACACACTGACACACAGTGACACACACTGACACACACTGACACACACTGACACACACTGACACACAGTGACACACAGTGACACACACTGACACACACTGACACACACTGACACACACTGACACACAGTGACACACAGTGACACACAGTGACACACACTGACACACACTGACACACACTGACACACACTGACACACAGTGACACACAGTGACACACACTGACACACACTGACACACACTGACACACACTGACACACAGTGACACACACTGACACACACTGACACACACTGACACACAGTGACACACACTGACACACACTGACACACACTGACACACACTGACACACAGTGACACACACTGACACACACTGACACACACTGACACACAGTGACACACAGTGACACACACTGACACACAGTGACACACACTGACACACAGTGACACACACTGACACACACTGACACACACTGACACACAGTGACACACACTGACACACACTGACACACACTGACACACAGTGACACACAGTGACACACACTGACACACAGTGACACACACTGACACACACTGACACACACTGACACACACTGACACACAGTGACACACACTGACACACAGTGACACACACTGACACACACTGACACACAGTGACACACACTGACACACAGTGACACACACTGACACACAGTGACACACACTGACACACAGTGACACACACTGACACACACTGACACACACTGACACACTGACACACACTGACACACACTGACACACACTGACACACACTGACACACACTGACACACAGTGACACACACTGACACACTGACACACACTGACACACACTGACACACACTGACACACACTGACACACAGTGACACACACTGACACACTGACACACACTGACACACACTGACACACACTGACACACACTGACACACACTGACACACACTGACACACACTGACACACACTGACACACACTGACACACACTGACACACACGTGCATCAAATTGGACAATGATTGACACATTGTATTGAAAAAAGATCAACACAATCACAACATTTACTTCGTTAATTGTGTGAAATATTTTGCTCTAAAAGTAAAACGAGTTTTTCAAAACAGTTTTTTACCTTTTGATCTGGACTTTTACTTTTCTTGTGGAATCGTTTCTATATTTTTACCACAGAAACTTCATCGATCACGACTTCCACAAACCCACACGTGTCTCTGCGTAAAGTACTTTGAATACGTGTACAGAGTTCATAGTTCACCCGGCGGGGATCCTGGTCCCGGGCCCCGGGCCCCGGGCCCCGGGCCCCGGCTGCAGGTCGGGCCCCGGGCCCCGGCTGCAGGTCGGGGCGCGGGGATCCTGGTCCCGGGCCCTGGGCCCCGGGCCCCGGCTGCAGGTCGGGACAGGCCTTCGTTCCTCTGGTGCCAGAATCACTTGCGGCGCTGCGTGTTTGACGGCCTTAACTCTGATAGATTTATGCTCTTGCCTTCTCCCCGACCTCCATTATCGCGCCTTAAACACACCCATTACGGGCGATGACACGGCGCTCGTCCTTTACTGCGACCAGCGTCGCTCCCGGCCCCGTTCGGCCATTAGGTCCCGGCCAATCTCTGCATCGGCTAATAAGGTCAATGAGTGAGCGGCGAGCGGGCGGCGGAAGTGCATTAGGCAGTTGTGGATGTAGTGACTGCGAGTCATTCGTTTGAGTGACAGCTTTGAAATGACCGAGTCGAAAGTCGAGCGAATGAGGCGGTCGAGCGAATGAGGCGGTCGAGCGAATGAGGCGGTCGAGCGAATGAGGCGGTCGAGGCGAATGAGGCGGTCGAGGCGAATGAGGCGGTCGAGGCGAATGAGGCGGTCGAGCGAATGAGGCGGTCGAGCGAATGAGGCGGTCGAGGCGAATGAGGCGGTCGAGGCGAATGAGGCGGTCGAGTGAATGAGGCGGTCGAGTGAATGAGGCGGTCGAGCGAATGAGGCGGTCGAGCGAATGAGGCGGTCGAGTGAATGAGGCGGTCGAGGCGAATGAGGCGGTCGAGTGAATGAGGCGGTCGAGTGAATGAGGCGGTCGAGGCGAATGAGGCGGTCGAGCGAATGAGGCGGTCGAGCGAATGAGGCGGTCGAGGCGAATGAGGCGGTCGAGGCGAATGAGGCGGTCGAGGCGAATGAGGCGGTCGAGCGAATGAGGCGGTCGAGCGAATGAGGCGGTCGAGCGAATGAGGCGGTCGAGGCGAATGAGGCGGTCGAGGCGAATGAGGCGGTCGAGTGAATGAGGCGGTCGAGCGAATGAGGCGGTCGAGCGAATGAGGCGGTCGAGCGAATGAGGCGGTCGAGCGAATGAGGCGGTCGAGCGAATGAGGCGGTCGAGTGAATGAGGCGGTCGAGGCGAATGAGGCGGTCGAGGCGAATGAGGCGGTCGAGCGAATGAGGCGGTCGAGGCGAATGAGGCGGTCGAGCGAATGAGGCGGTCGAGCGAATGAGGCGGTCGAGCGAATGAGGCGGTCGAGTGAATGAGGCGGTCGAGCGAATGAGGCGGTCGAGCGAATGAGGCGGTCGAGGCGAATGAGGCGTTTTTAAATGACACGTTAGAGTTTTCTTTCTAAATGTGAGAAGTGGATTTGATTGTTGGAGTTTGAGAGAGAAAACTGAAGCAGGCGAGAGTCGTGTGCAGTTTGTGCAGGTCCGAGCGGCAGGTCCGAGCGGCAGGTCCGAGCGGCAGGTCCGAGCGGCAGGTTCAGCAGGACAAACATGTGGTGAAACGTCTCTGAGACGCGGGACATTTTGTTCCCTGAAGAGGACGTTATTATTATAGATCATTGCGACTGTTCAAATTTATTTCAGCTCAAATCAACTAATTCACATCATTTCAAGTGTAAAATACATTTAGAACAAGTTCTGACATATTTAAGTTTAAAGTACTGCAGTAAAGGAAGTATTTGTAATAGTGACAAAAAGATCAAAGTTAGAGGGAGATGTCGCCAAACATGATATTGTTGTATTTGAAGTAGAATATTTACAGTATTTTCTGGACTATAAGTCGCACCTTTTGTACATCTATAATAAAAACTATGAAAAATGAGCTGATTAAAAATAAACAGAAACATTAAGTGTCGAGTGTGAAACAAATGCACAAAGTGATGAAGTCAACTTGAACCTCATTTACATAAATATTAAATATATTAAATATTATATTTAAATATTGTCTGAATGTTTCTTTATCGTTATGACACTTGTAATAAGCAACATAATAGTTTAGTTTGAAGGCGTCTGACCCGTGGGAGGAACAGTTTGACCTGTCGCACAATGGGCCGGTCACTGGGCCGGTCACTGGGCCGCTCACTGGGCCGGTCACTGGGCCGCTCACTGGGCCGGTCACTGGGCCGCTCACTGGGCCGGTCACTGGGCCGGTCACTGGGCCGGTCACTGGGCCGCTCACTGGGCCGCTCACTGGGCCGGTCACTGGGCCGGTCACTGGGCCGGTCACTGGGCCGGTCACTGGGCCGCTCACTGGGCCGGTCACTGGGCCGCTCACTGGGCCGGTCACTGGGCCGCTCACTGGGCCGGTCACTGGGCCGCTCACTGGGCCGGTCACTGGGCCAGTCACTGGGCCGCTCACTGGGCCGGTCACTGGGCCGGTCACTGGGCCGGTCACTGGGCCGCTCACTGGGCCGGTCACTGGG